>NC_048569.1:18512390-18812390 GCF_013265735.2 Oncorhynchus mykiss | reverse complement strand
GGTGTGTCTCCCAGGTGGCTTGTGGCAAACTTTAAATGACACTTTTTATGGATATCTTTAAGAAATGGCTTTCTTCTTGCCACTCTTCCATAAAGGCCAGATTTGTGCAATATACGACTGATTGTTGTCCTATGGACAGAGTCTCCCACCTCAGCTGTAGATCTCTGCAGTTCATCCAGAGTGATCATGGGCCTCTTGGCTGCATCTCTGATCAGTCTTCTCCTTGTATGAGCTGAAAGTTTAGAGGGACGGCCAGGTCTTGGTAGATTTGCAGTGGTCTGATACTCCTTCCATTTCAATATTATCGCTTGCACAGTGCTCCTTGGGATGTTTAAAGCTTGGGAAATCTTTTTGTATCCAAATCCGGCTTTTAACTTCTTCACAACAGTATCTCGGACCTGCCTGGTGTGTTCCTTGTTCTTCATGATGCTCTCTGCGCTTTTAACGGACCTCTGAGACTATCACAGTGCAGGTGCATTTATACGGAGACTTGATTACACACAGGTGGATTGTATTTATCATCATTAGTAATTTAGGTCAACATTGGATCATTCAGAGATCCTCACTGAACTTCTGGAGAGAGTTTGCTGCACTGAAAGTAAAGGTGCTGAATAATTTTGCACGCCCAATTTTTCAGTTTTTGATTTGTTAAAAAAGTTTGAAATATCCAATAAATGTCGTTCCACTTCATGATTGTGCCCCACTTGTTGTTGATTCTTCACAAAAAAATACAGTTTTATATCTTTATGTTTGAAGCCTGAAATGTGGCAAAAGGTCGCAAAGTTCAAGGGGGCCGAATACTTTCGCAAGGCACTGTATATAGGCCTACCTATTAACTAACTTTATTTTGTCTTATGATTAATGTAAACAAGAGAGCCGATTGGAGTGAACACCCTCGCTACAATGCTTCCAAAGATCTGCAAAATAGCTGGCCCTTCGCAGATTTACACATACCACTGCCTCCGAAACACCATGATCCAGAAACTGTCTGATGCTTGACTAGAGGTACGAGAAATTCTGTCTGTCAAAACCTCTCTTCAAAGTTACTGGAGGCCAAATCTGGAAGTGAGAATGCTGTGGAGCACTATTCTCTCTGACAACACAGCAGCAGCTCCAACAGTTAAAAGAACAGCATCCATTTCCAGCAGTGTGGCGCCAACAATAACATGGGCAAGGCAACAACAAATGATAACATGGGCAAGACAACAACAAATGATAATATGGGCAAGGCAACAACAAATGATAACATGGGCAAGACAACAACAAATGATAATATGGGCAAGGCAACAACAAATGATAACATGGGCAAGACAACAACAAATTATAATATGGGCAAGGCAACAACAAATGATAACATGGGCAAGACAACAACAAATGATAACATGAGCAAGCCAACAAGAAACAATAACATGGGACAATTTTTTTCATTCGTGCACAATAAATGGCAACATTCAGATAAACATTAATAAATAATTGGCATGTGTTAGTCACTCTAGAAGTGGCGCTAATGCTCGGTTTTTGCATCCTGTGGTTGTTGCATAGCAACCAGTCTAGCAACAAGACTTTTGTCCGGCCTACTTTTTCTGGTGGAATGTATTCATTATGAATTGATTTATTAAAGCAACATTTTCAATTTAGAAAATTGTGTAGTTCTTTGCCTTACCGTGTTGGTAACCGGTTTATAAAAAAAGGCACTTCAGGGGTTAGTTGTATATGGTCTATATACCACGGTTAAGGGCTGTATCCAGGCACTCCACGTTGTAACAACCCTTAGCCTTGGTAAATTGGGCATATACCACTCCCCCTCGGGCCTTATTGCTTAAATAGTCTCTGGCCTTATTGCTTAAATTTGTGTTGTTGGTCTTGGCTAGCTACCACTCACTCACTCACTCACTTGACTGCTAGCACCATCATGGAAACAGGCATGAGGTAAGCCATACAATATTACATTTTTCTAAGTTGTGAGAACGCTCGGGAGCAAGCAATGTTGAAAAGTCATCTTTACACATGTTGTACTTTTTTTTGTTGTATTTGACTAAAACAAGCAGACAACAAAAAAAATGTTTGCTGTGAGGCAAGGAGGTAACCTAAGAAACCAAAGGTTGTTTGCCCAACAGGCACAACTTTCTATGGCTTAGACCCTTTTGGTTCCAGGTAAAACCCTTTTGGGTTCCATGAGGAATCATTTCCACAGAGGGTTTGGCATGGAACCAAAAAGAGTTCTTCAAAGGGTTCTCCTATGGGTACAGCCGAATAACTAAGAGTGTATATTATTTAAGCAATGATGAAGATAAGGACACATTTTTTAAAATTTAATTTAACTGTTGAAAGCGAGGAAAGAATGAAGCAACAATAGAGAAAGGGAGATAGGCTAATTCACACATTGCACAACATTAGGGGAAATATTATGAAAGGTAGCCTATATAAGCGTAAGTCTACTAATTATAAAATGTTAAATAGGCCCTAATATATTTCAGAATTTAAATTAAATGAATTGCTAGCTTATAATTGTAACTATGTAGGGCCGCATGTCTTGCACCAGCATCGCAGCTTCATGGTTTCAACGAGGTGCAAAATTCCAGTCCAGATAATACAGTATAATACAATACACTCCACACTCAAAAAGATTAGCCTACTGAAGATTTTTCATTTATTTACCCAAGTGAGCATACAGAAACTACATCTATGGGCTTTTACGTTTTTCTGTTGTGCGTAATGTAATATGTAGGCTATGTATTGCATAACGGCACAATCCTTTCATTTGGGCTTTTTTTGGGCATGGGCTCATAAAATGTATTTAATATATGGCTCATAAATTGTCTAATGTATGGCTCATCAGACTCAGGTAGCATCAGTCTTGAATTGTCATGCCTCATCAAAGCTCTAATCATGTAACGTCTGCGTCCAACTCACATCCCCAAACACTTAGATCCCTGGAACACAGCCCACTTTCCAGCTCACTCTCCAGATCCCAATCACCGGAATTCTAATCACCTGTTCACAAACCTGTATGTCATTATCCCACACTATTTAGTTCAGTTCCTTGCACCCCATCACTGTGAGGTATTGTTTGTTTTGAGACACACTTCTTTCGGAGCTCTGTTTTTTCTTGTCCTTCACACCTGCTGTGTATGATAGTTTTTGCCTGCCTCACTCACAACACCTTTAGCCTATTCCCTGCCTGTACTATTGCCATTTTGGACCTACCGTGTATGACCTTCTGCCTGCCCCAGGACCCAGCTACCTGCCTCCTCCTCCTCCAATAAACACCTGCTGCGCTCTGCGCATCATCACCATGATGGTTATTATGGGTTATGCTAGGGACCAGTGTTTTGACCAACTACCATGTTGGTTATTATGTGTTATGTTAGGGACCTGTGTTTTGACCCATCACCATGTTGGTTATTATGTGTTATGTTAGGTACCTGTGTTTTGACCCATCACCATGTTGGTTATTATGTGTTACGTTATGTTAGGGACCTGTGTTTTGACCCATCACCATGTTGGTTATTATGGGTTATGCTAGGGACCAGTGTTTTGACCAATTACCATGATGGTTATTATGTGTTACGTTATGTTAGGGACCTGTGTTTTGACCCATCACCATGTTGGTTATTATGTGTTATGTTAGGTACCTGTGTTTTGACCCATCACCATGTTGGTTATTATGTGTTATGTTAGGTACCTGTATTTTGACCCATCACCATGTTGGTTATTATGTGTTACGTTATGTTAGGGACCTGTGTTTTGACCCATCACCATGTTGGTTATTATGGGTTATGCTAGGGACCAGTGTTTTGACCAATTACCATGTTGGTTATTATGTGTTATGTTAGGTACCTGTGTTTTGACCCATCACCATGTTGGTTATTATGTGTTACGTTATGTTAGGTACCTGTGTTTTGACCCATCACCATGTTGGTTATTATGTGTTACGTTATGTTAGGTACCTGTGTTTTGACCCATCACCATGTTGGTTATTATGTGTTATTGTCACGCTCTGACCTTAGAGATCCTTTTAATTCTCTATTTGGTTAGGTCAGGGTGTGACTAAGGTGGGCAATCTATGTTTTCTATTTCTTTGTTGGCCTGGTATGGATCCCAATCAGAGGCAGCTGTCTATCGTTGTCTTTGATTGGGGATCATATTTAGGCAGTCTTTTCCCACCTGTTGTTTGTGGGATCTTGTTTTTGTGCAGCTGCCTGTGAGCAGCCCAGAACATCCAACGATCGTGACAGAAGATCCCACCACAAATGGACTAAGCAGCGTGCCCAGGAGAAGCAGGGATCCTAGGCCTGGGAGGAAAGCCAGGAATTGAGGACATCCTGGACGTGGGACGAAATCATGGCAGGAGACAGAATCCTGCCATGGAAGCAGGCAGAGGCAAAGAAGGAGCAACAGCAACGACGCCGACGTTCTTAGCTAAAAAGACAGCCCAAAGGAAAGCCTGAAAATGTTTTGTGGGGAGGGGGGGCACACGGGGTGGTCGGCGGTGCCGAGGTGTGAACCAGAGACAACCTGGGAGGAGCTAAAGAGGTGGTCGGTCGACCCAGGGAGAGTGCCAGAGCCCGCCTGGGAGTCAATAGAACAGTGTGAGGAGGGATACCGGAGAATGGAGTTGGCGAGGAGTATGCGGCAACACAGGCGTTTGGAAGAGCGTGTCACCAGTCCGGTACAATCTGTGCCGGTCCCACGCATCAGGCCTCCAGTGCGCCTCCCCAGTCCGGTACGTTCAATGTCTCCTCCTCGTACACGCCCTGAAGTACGCGTCCCCAGTCCGGTACGTCCTGTGCCTGCTCTCCGCATTCGCACTGATGTACGCCTCCACAGCCCAGTACGTGCTATGCTAGCTCCTCGCACTCGCCTTGAAGTGTGTGTCACCAGTCTGGTGCAACCTGTACCGGCCCCACGCATCAGGCTTCTTGCGACGACCCCCAGTCCAGAGCCTCCGGCGAGGGTTCCCAGTCCAGAGCCTCCGGCGAGGGTTCCCAGTCCAGAGCCTCCGGCGAGGGTTCGCAGCCAAGAGCCTCCGGCGAGGGTTCGCAGCCAAGAGCCTCCGGCGAGGGTTCGCAGTCCTGAGCCTCCGGAGAGGGTTCTCAGTCCAGAGCCTCCGGCGACGGTTCCCAGTCCAGAGCCTCCGGCGACGGTTCCCAGTTCGGAGCCTCCGTCGACGGTTCGAAGTCCGGAGCCTCCAGTGATGATCCATGGCCCAGAGCCTCCAGTGATGATCCGTGGCCCAGAGCCTCCAGTGATGATCCATGGCCCGGAGCCTCCGGTGATGATCCATGTCCCGGAGCCTCCGGTGATGATCCATGTCCCGGAGCCTCCGGTGATGATCCATGTCCCGGAGCCTCCGGTGATGATCCATGTCCCGGAGCCTCCGGTGACGATCCATGTCCCGGAGCCTCCGGTGACGATCCATGGCCCGGAGCCTCCGGTGACGATCCATGGCCCGGAGCCTCCGGTGACGATCCATGGCCCGGAGCCTCCGGTGACGAGCCATGGCCCGGAGCCTCCGGTGACGATCGATTGCCAAGGAGCATATTCACCCCCCTTGGCGTTTTTCCTATTTTGTTGCATTACAACCTGTCATTTAAATAGATTTTTATTTGGATTTCATGGACATACACAAAATAGTCAAAATTGGTGAAGTGAAATGATTTTTTTTTTTGATAAGTGGTGCATGCATATGTATTCATCCCCTTTGCTATGAAGCCCCTAAATAAGATATGGTGCAAACAATTACCTTCAGAAGTCACATAATTAGTTCAATAAAGTCCACCTGTGTGCAATCTAAGTGTCACATGTTCTGTCACATGATCTCAGTATATATACACCTGTTCTGAAAGGCCCCAGAGTCTGCAACATCACCAAGCAAGGGGCACTATGAAAACCAAGGAGCTCTACACACAGGTCGGGGACAAAGTTGTGGAGAAGTACACTCCACAGAGCTGGGCTTTATGGACGAGTGGCCAGAAAAAATAAGCAAACATGTTTGGTGTTTGCCAAAAGGCATTTGGGAGACTCCCCAAACATATGTAAGAAGGTACTCTGGTCATATGAGACTAAAATGTAGCTTTTTGGCACAAATCCAACACCAAAAACACCGTCCCCACAGTGAAGCATGGTGGTGGCAGCATCATGCTATGGGGATGTTTATCATCGGCAGGGACTGGGAAACAGGTCAGAATTTAAGGAATGATGGATGGCGCTAAATACAGGGAACTTATTGAGGGAAACCTGTTTCAGTCTTCCAGAGATTTGAGACTCGGACGGAGGTTCACCTTCCAGCAGGACAATGACCCTAAGCATACTGCTAAAGCAACACTTGAGTGGTTTAAGGGGATACGTTTAAATGTCTTTGAATGGCCTAGTCAAAGCCCAGACTTCAATACAATTGAGAATATGTGGTATGACTTAAAGATTGCTGTACACCAGTGGAACCTGTCCAACTGGAAGGAGCTGGAGCAGTTTTGCCTTGAAGAATGGGCAAAATCCCAGTGTCTAGATGTGCCAAGCTTATAGAGACATACCCCAAGAGACTTGCAGCTGTAATTGCTGCAAAAGGTGTCTCTACAAAGTATTGACTTTGGGGGGTATGCACGCTCACGTTTTCTGTGTTCTTGTTTGTTTCAGAATATAAAATATTTTGCATCTTTAAAGTGGTTGGCATGTTGTGTAAATCAAATGATACAAACCCCCCAAAATTCAATTTTAGGAAAAGGAAAAATGCGAAGGGGGGTGAATACTTTTGCAAGCCACTGTATCTATCTCTTGTTCCCTTTTTCTTTGTCTGTCGTCCTTTCTCTCTCTCTCTCTCTCTCTCTCTCTCTGTCTTTAATTTCTCTGTCTTGCTCTCTCTCTATACCTCTCTCTCTCTATACCGCTCTCTCTCTATACCGTTCTCTCTACCTCTCCC
The DNA here is from genome assembly GCF_013265735.2 of Oncorhynchus mykiss. NCBI lineage: Eukaryota > Metazoa > Chordata > Actinopteri > Salmoniformes > Salmonidae > Oncorhynchus > Oncorhynchus mykiss. Next base: position 18,805,471 of record NC_048569.1, on the reverse strand, counting down.
TCTAGGAATGCAAATTGGAAGCGACAGAGCAATCTTGAAATCGATCAGAGAGGAAATGAGCTAACCTGTTTGACTGGGTCTGTGTGAGAGGGGCCGCTCGGCTAGTAATTGCACTGTGTGTGTGTATGCATGTGTGTGTATAGGTGTGTGTGGTGTATGTGCATGTGCGCATGCGTGTACACTCTCTCCGCTGTCTAATTTCCACTGATTCTTAACCCAGTGTCAATGTCCCAAACTACGAAAAATATCTTATCTTGAACACACTAAGAACATAGGTTGACTGTTAACAGTTACATTGTCTTCAGAAAGTATTAATTTCCCTTAAACTCTCTGGGATAGGCGGGACGCAAATGTCTCACCTGGCCAATTGCCAGGAAAAATGCAGAGCGCCAAATAAAATAAAAATTCTATAAAATTCAAACTTTCATTAAATCACACATGTACGATACCAAACTAAAGCTACACTCGTTGTGAATCCAGCCAACATGTCAGATTTCAAAAAGGCTTTACGGCGGAAGCATAAGAAGCTATTATCTGATGATAGCACATCCCTTAACTTATTCCACGTTTTGTTGTGTTACAGCATGAATTCAAAATGGATTAAAAGGATTTCCTTTCTCTCAACCATCTACACACAATACCCCGTAATGACAAAGTGAAACATGTTTTTAAAATGATTGGCAAATGTTTCGAAAATTAAATACAGAAATCCAACAAGCGAAAAAATAAAAATAAAAATAAAAAACAATGAAAAAAAAAAGAAAATATTTGTTTTATATATATATATATATATATATATATAGCATATATATATATTGTATACATAACACATATATAGCATTGTATACATAATTGTATACATAACACAACTGTGGCCGTGATGAATAAATAAATGTCCATTGCGGTGGAGGCAGAGTAAAGACTGTTTAGCTGTTTAGGGGGTTGGGGGGATGACCATAGGGGGAGTAGCATGACCATTGAGGGGGTGTGGGGACCAAGTGAAATAAAAACAATAAAAAAAGTAATAATATACATATTAACAACTGCAATAGTGATGGGGGGAGCAGGTAGCTGACTAGTGGTGGCTATTCAGCAGCCTGATGATCTGAGGGTAGAAACTATTGGCCAGTATTTCAGTTTATTTTTTGGGTACTACCTACCCTTTTCACCCCCCAATTTGGTGATATACAATTAGTAGTTACAGTCTTCTTCCATCGCTGCAACTCCCGTAAGGACTCAGGAGAGGCGAAGGTTGCCATGCATCCTCCGAAACACGACTCCGCAAAGCCGCACTGCTTCTTGACACACTGCTCACTCAAACCGGAAGCCAGCCGCACCAATGTGTCGGTGGAAACACTGTAGAGCTGGCGACCGAAGTCAATGTGCATGCGCCTGGCCCGCCACAATTGGTTGCTAGAGCGTAATGGGACAAGGACTTCCCAGACGGTCAAACCCTCCCCTAACCGGACGACGCTGGGCCAATTGTGCTCCGCCTCATGGGTCTCCTGGTTGCGGCCGGCTGGGATCGAACATGGATCTGTAGTGACGGCACTTCCTGCGACACCTGGTGTTGTAGTTGTCTGTGTGGTTAGACCATTTCAGTTTCTATGAGATGTGTACGCTGAGGTGTCCAGCCTGGTTCCCCCTGAAGTCCACAATCAGCTCCTCTGTTTTTCTAACATTGAGGGAGAGGTTGTTAACCTGGCACCACGTTGTCAGTGCCTACCTCCTCCCTGTAGGCTGTCTTGTCATTGTTGGTAATCAGGCCTACTACTGTCTTGTTGTCAGCGAACTTAATGATGGAGTTGGAACTGTGTGAGGCCACACAGTTGTGGGTATACAGGGAACACAGGCAGGGAACTGAGGAAGCAGACAGTAATGGCGCCAGAGGGGATGACTGTCGTTTTACAGGCTACTATCCAACTGTGCTATTTTGTGTGTTTTCTCCCATTGTTTGTAACTTACTTTATACATAATGTTGCTGCTACCGTCTGTTCTGACCGAAAAGAGCTTCTGGATATCAGAACAGGAATTACTCACCTCAAACTGGACAAAGATTTTTTTCTTTAATAAGTCCGACGCAAAGGATATACTGCTTCTCCGAGACAGGCCAAAATACCCGTAATTTTCGTGAAGAAACTATGGAAATACAATTCATCGGAGAGTGGGTAACCTGCCTCTACCATCTGTTTCATTGGCCAACGTGCAATCACCAGAGAATAAACTGGATGATCTCTGTTCGAGACTATCCTACAAAAGGGATATTAAAAATGTGTGCAATCAGAGGGAAAAAAACTCTAGACCACCTTACTCCACACACAGAGACACATACAAAGCTCTCCCTCGCACTCCATTTGGCAAATCTGACCATAATTTTATCATCCTGATTCCTACTTACAAGCAAAAACCTAAGCATGAAGTACCAGTGACTCGTTCAATACTGAAGTGGTCCGATGACACAGATGCTACGCTGAAGGACTGTTTTGCTAGCACAGACTGGAATATGTTCCAGGATTCATCCAATGGCAATTTGGAGTATACTACCTCAGTCACCGGCTTCATCAATAAGTGCATCGTCCCCACTGTGACACTATGTACATATCCCAACCAGAAGCCATGGATTACAGGCAACATCCGCACCGAGCTAAAGGCTAGAGCGACGCTTTCAAAGGACACTACTTAGGGAACTTATAAGAAATCTTGCTATGCCCTTAGACAAACCATCAAACAGGCAAAGTGTTAATACAGGACTAAAATTTTATCCTACTACACCAGCTCTGACGCTTGTTGGATTTGTCAGGGCTTGCAAACTATTACGGACTATAAAGGGAAACCCAGTCGCGAGTTGCCCAGTAACGCGAGCCTACCAGACAAGCTACATGCCTTTTATGCTCGCTTCAAGGCAAGCAACACTGAAGCATGCATGAGAGCACCAGCTGTTCGGGACGACTGTGACATCATGCTCTCCGTAGCTGACGTGAGCAAGACCTTTAAACAGGTCAACATTTACAAAGCTGCGAGGCCAGAAGGATTACCAGAACATGTAGTCAGAGCATGCGCGGACCAACTGGTAAGTGTCTTCACTGACATTTTCAACCTCTCCCTGACCGAGTCTGTAATACCAACATGTTTCAAGCAGACCACCATAGTCCCTGTACCCATTAAAGCGAAGGTAACCTGCCCTGTAGCACTCACGTTGGTAGCCATAAAGTGCTTTGAAAGGCTGATCATGGCTCACATCAAAACCATCATCCCGGAAACCCTAGACCCACTCCAATTCGCATACCGCCCCAACAGATCCACAAATGATGCAATCTCAATCGCACTCCACACTGCCCTTTCCCACCTGGACAAAAATAACACCTATGTGGGAATTCTGTTCATTGACTACAGCTCAGCGTTCAACCTCATAGTGCCCACATAGCTCATCACTAAGCTCGGGACCCTGGGACTAAACACCTCAATATGCAACTGGATCCTGGACTTCCTGACGGGCCGCACGCCAGGTGGTAAGGTTAGGCAAAAACATGTCTGCCATGCTGATCCTCAACACTGGGAACCCTCAGGGGTGAGTGTTTAGTCCCCTCCTGTACTCCCTGTTCACCCATGACTGCGTGGCCAAGCACGACTCCAACACCATCATTAAGTTTGCTGAAGACACAACAGTGGTAGGCCTGATCACCGACAACGATGAGACAGCCTATAGGGAGGAGATCAGAGACCTGGCAGTGCCAGGACTGCCAGGACAACAACCTCTCCCTCAATGTGACCAAGGCCAAGGAGATGATTGTGGACAACAGGAAAAGGACGGCCGAACACGTCTCCACTCACATCGACGAGGCTGTAGTGGAGCGGGTCGAGAGTTTCAAGTTCCTTGGTGTCCACATCACCAACAAACTATCATGGTTCCAACACACCGAGACAGTCATGAAGAGGGCACAACAACATCCTTTCCCCCTCAGGAGACTGAAAAGATTTGGCATGGATCCCCAGATCCTCAAAAAGTTCTACAGCTGCACCATCGAGAGCATCCTGACTGGTTGCATCACCAACTGCTCGGCATCCGACGATAAGGAGCTACAGAGAGTAGTGCGTACTGCCCAGTATATCACGTGGGCCAAACTTATATAGTAGGCAGTGTCAGAGGAAGGCCCCAAAAATTGTCAGACTCCAGTCATCCAAGTCATAGACTGTTCTCTCTGCTACCGCATGGCAAGTGGTACCAGAGTGCCAAGTCTAGGTCCAAAAGTCTCCTTACAGCTTCTTCCCCCAAGCCATAAGACTACTGAACAATTAATCAAATGCCCACCTGGACTCTTTACATTGACAGCGCCTTTCTTTTTACACTGCTGCTACTTGCTGTTTATTCTCTATGCATAGTCTCCTTACCCCTACCTACATGTACAAATTACCTCGATTTACCTGTACCCCCACACATTGACTCCCCCACACATTGACTACCCCCTGTATGTAGCCTCGTTATTACTATGATATTGTCACTTTTATTGAATTTTTTATTTTGTTTATTTAGTAAATATATTCTTAACTCTATTGAACTGCATTGTTGATTAAGGGTTTGTAAGTAAGCATTTTAGGGTAAGATCTACTCCGGTACATGTCACAAATAAAACATGATTTGATTTTATCCCTTGCGGGCCCCCCATGTTGAGAATCAGTGTTTTGCGAAGGTAATGTTTCCTGCCTTCACCACCTGGGGGCAGCCTTCAGGAAGTGCAGGAACCAGTTGAATGGGCAGCGTTCAGACCTAGGGCAGTGAGATTTGTAATAATCATAGAGGGCACTATGGTATTGAAGGCCGAGCTGTAGCATCCTCACATATGCATTATTTTTGTCCAGGTGGGTAAGGGCAGTGTGCAGTGCAATGGTAATTGTCCGTGGATCTATTGGGGCGGTAGGCAAATTGTGTCGGTGAGGGAGGAGGTGATGTGGTCTTTGACTAGCCTCTTGAAGCACTTCATAATGACAGAAGTGAGTGCTACTGGTCGATAGTCATTCAGTTAAGTTAGTTTCCCTTTCTTTGGCACAGGGATGATAGTGGACATCTTGAAGCAGGTGGGTTTAGCGACCTGAGCTAGGGAGAGATGAACATGTCCATAGAACTCAACAGCCAGCTTGTCTGCACATGCTGAGGGCACGGCTAGGGTTGCCGTCTGGGCCGGCAGCCTTGCGAGGGTTAACATGTTGGAATGACTTACTACATTCCTCCTCATTGGAGACTGTGAGTGTGTAGCTTACATAGTCATTGGGGACTCTCCTTGGCAATTCAGGGTCATTGTGCTCAAACCATTAGATAAAGGTGTTGAGCTCATCCGATAGGGTGGAATTGGTGACCGCTGTCATCAATGCCACTCCACTGTAGACTTGGCCTTGTGTTTTAGGTTATTGTCCTTCCGAAAGGTGAATTCATCTCCCAGTGTCTGGTGGAAAGCAGACTGAATCAGGTTTTGCTGTAGGATTTGCCTTTGCTTAGCTCCATTCCGTTTCTTTTTTATCCTGAAAAACTCCCCAGTCCTTAATGATTACAAGCATATCCATAACATGATGCAACCACCACTAAAAAGATAATTCCACTTTGACATTCTGGGATATTGTGTCTAGGCCAGTGACAAAAAACTCAATTGAATCCATTTAAAATTCTGTCTGTAACACAACAAAATGTGGAAAAAGTGGTGTGAATACTTTCTGAAGGCATTGTATATCCAGACATACAGTATTTGTCTGTGACTGTGACTTCAGACTGTGACTTCAGACTGTGGCTTCAGACTGTGGCTTCAGACTGTGGCTTCAGACATTGAAATGATGAACAGCATCTGATTCATGTTGACTAGTTAAGGGTTGACAGTGACAAGTCACTCAGCAGGAGGAGCTATGAGTCTCACATCTATTCTTACTCCCACCCTACCCTACCTCTCACTCCCTCCCATGCTCTAGTCATATGAATCGATAATGACTGACATAGTCGATGTGTTTTAATCAAAAAAGCCCTTGACTCCTTTGCCGTGCGATATCATGGGAGAGTTCAAGCTTTTAATATCACATCTGTTACTGATCCCACCCGCCGAGGAGAACTCTGGGATTGGGAGGAAGGGACGGGCAAATTTTAGAGGGATGGGGTGTTGGGGTGGGGTTTATGTATGGATCCATTATGCATAGATTAGGACCCCCCCCCCCCCGGCTCCCCTATGCTGAGAGGGCTGGTGGGAGTGTGGGGAGTACCATGATGCAGTTACAGACCCTGCACTCTCCTCTTTTTCTCATTTGCCCCGCCCCCCCATCCCTAAGCTCCATCGAGGCAGACCGGAAACCTGAGAGCGGGGTAGGGGCGCAGAGCGAAGCAGGGAGCAATGACAGTGACATCCATCGCATGCAATGAATAATCAATGACCACCATCTGGTGAAACAGAGCTGCAGTCGTTTACTCTCAGATGTGTCTACCTCTCTCTTTCCTTTCTCTCACTCTTTCTCCCTTTTCTCACCCTCTCGCCCACCTTCTCTCTCTCTCTTCTCCCCTGTATCTTTCTCTCTCTATCTTCTGCCCATCTACTCTCCTCTCTCTATATTCCCTCCTTCTCTCTCGACAGGCCTGTGTTCTCTCCCCTGTAGTCCTCTGTGGCCTCTTTGTCAGACCAGCTATAAGAGTCCTCATTCTAATTCAGCTGTACTATGTTCTATCTGACAGCAGCTAAAAGGTGAACCTTCACCCTTTAAAAGACATCCACCCATATCAATCCTATTGTAATTGACTTTCTTATTAAAAAAGGGATTTTAATATGTAAAAGAGCTCAGAGCTGGTTCTTAAAGGACATGCAGACATAAGAAACTCCATAGTAATCTAGTCGTTTTGCTGAGTGCTTTATTCACCTGCAGTATTAGAGCGGTTTGAGACGCACAAATACATGCATGCACACATGCACACAAACAAACACAGTATTAGAGCGGTTTGAGATGCACAAATACATGCACGCACACATGCACACAAACAAACACAGTATTAGAGCGGTTTGAGATGCACAAATACATGCACGCACACATGCACACAAACAAACACAGTATTAGAGCGGTTTGAGATGCACAAATACATGCACACACACATGCACACAAACAAACACAGTATTAGAGCGGTTTGAGATGCACAAATACATGCACACACACATGCACACAAACAAACACAGTATTAGAGCGGTTTGAGATGCACAAATACATGCACACACACATGCACACAAACAAACACAGTATTAGAGAGGCATGAGACCTGACATTAGCGGGTTCTCTCTGGTAAGAGCAAAGGTGGTGGGCCCTACTTTATGATCAACAACACATGGTGCGACGAAGGAAACGTACAGGAACTTGGAATACTTGGTCATCAAATATTGGCCTTTTTACCTTCCGAGAGAGTTCTCAAGGATTATCGCCATGGCTGTGTACATCCCGCTCCAAGATCTTCATTAAGTCTGGATGTCCTATAAGAACCAGATCTGAGCTCTTTTACATGATATAAAAAATAACTTTTTTAATAAGCAAGTCAATTACAACAGGAATTGTATGGGTGGATGTCTTTTAAAGGGCGAAGGTTCACCTTGTTAGCTGCTGTCAGATAGAACATAGTACAGCTGAATTAGAATGAGGGCTCTTATAGCTGGTCTGACAAAGAGGCCAAAGAAGACTACGGGGAGAGGACAGGGGAGAGGACACAGGCCTGTCGAGAGAGAGAGAGAGAGGGAGTATAGAGAGAGAGTAGAGTAGATGGGCAGGAGATAGAGAGATACATGGGAGACGAGAGACAGATACAGGGGAGACGAGAGAGAGAGAAGGTGAGTGAGAGGATTTGAAAAACGGAGAAAGAGTGAGAGAAAGGAAAGAGAGAGGTAGACACATCTGATAGTAAACGACGGCAGCTCTATTTTACCAGATGGTGGTCATTGATTATTCATTGCATGCGATGGATGTCGCTATCGTCGCTTCCTGCTTCGCTCCGTGCCCCTTGTGAAACACAACTATAGGGACAAAGTGGAGGAGCAATTCAGTGGGGCGGACACAAGGCGTATGTGGCAGTGGCTCCTAACGATCATGGATTGCAAAAAGAAAGACATCCACATCACCTTTACCAATGCAACCCATGTGTTATGAACCGTCTCGTAGCCCGTAACAAAGAGAGAGTACTGAATTTACCCTTAGGCCTGAGAACAGGACATTCATTTTTCCAATGTCCTGAACCCTGACTGTAGTGACACTCTTGACTGAAGTCAGCTTTACCATGGGAACCAGGCTCAACCCTACATGAATGAAGTTCTGCCTGTGAACAAGTGCGTGGCCCAAATCTCTCTGAACGCCCCCACTCACTCCGAATATGAGGCTCTGCAAAGCCCCTTTTGTGAGTCAAAACATACTCGTCCACCAAAACCGCAGCTTCAGAGACAGTCTTCACTTTTTTCCCGTTAAATACACTTAGCTATACAATTAAGGATTGTGTCTTTAAATTTTTCTAGCATAATCAGATCGCATAGCCCCTGGAATGTCTTAACCGCAGAGGTGCAACTGTAAAGATAACTCTCACTCACACTCAACATGAGTCTGTTTATGAACCCTTTTTAATATTCTAAATCGTTGGCGGTTAGAGTCTCAGGAACAAATTCATAAATCTGTAAAACAGCCCATTAACCTCATTATAGCTCACACTGCCAGCTACACCAAGAGTTGAATATGCTTCCTGCACTTCACCAGTCAACACACTGCAACATCAAAGTGTGATCAGAATCAGGCCAACCGCTAGCGTCAGCAACATGCTCGAACAACGAAAATAATTTTTGTTAAAAAAAAAAAAAAGCGTAAAATTTTGACAACAGCCGTAAGTTTCCAACAATATCAAATGTGTCCGGGGCACAACGAGAGAGGAGCGACCCCTAGGTAAATCAGGGTCACCTTCCCAAAGCAAACTCTCCTCCAGGAGCTTTCCTTCCCAAGCCAATTCTTTCCGCTCTTGTTGCAGCGCTCCAAATCCTTTTTAAAATTCCAATTCCTTTTCATGCTTAATATGATCATGCTCTAGCTGTAACAGAAGAAGTTATTTCTGCTGTTCAAAAGAAAGACTACTAGGGCTAACATACAGAGCGGACATTGTAGCGGAACGGGGAGACGGCTGGGGGGGCGGCGAGTCCTCGGCATCAGATTGGCCTTCAAAATCAACATAACATAATTGTTTTGTCGTTTATCACTAATTTCAACCTGGTAGTGTTCGGCGATCTTCAACAGTTGTTCTTAAAAGTACATAATTCTAACAGTTCCTCTGATGGAACGCGAATGAAATCGTCTGCATTAGACACCATAGTCTCAAGTAAATGCAACAAAACAAAATCTCACTCTAGGGTAGTGTCGTGTCTGTGACTATCATTAAATGTGAAGACTGTTATTTTATCAAATCAATTCTCTATGTGTAATTAATATTATATGATTAAAGTAATCATGTGAACTTTAATTGTTAACAAGGAAGTCGGGGCACCATGGGAAAATGTTTATAGGGTCTTAACCTTTTTGGGATAGGGGGCAGCATTTTCACTTTTGGATGAATAGTGTGCCCAGACTGAACTGCCTCCTACTCTGTCCCAGATGCTAACATATGCATATTATTATTAGTATTGGATAGAAAACACTCTGACGTTTCTAAAACTGTTTGAATGATGTCTGTGAGTATAACAGAACTCATATGGCAGTCAAAAACCTGAGAAGAAATCCAAACAGGATAAATCGATTTTCAAAACAGTGCCTATTGAAATCCCAGTGAGATATCAAATCAAAGTTCAAATCAAATCAAATCTATTTTATTTATATAACCCTTCGTACATCAGCTGATATCTCAAAGTGCTGTACAGAAACCCAGCCTAAAACCCCAAACAGCAAGCAATGCAGGTGTAGAAGCACGGTGGCTAGGAAAAACTCCCTAGAAAGGCCAAAACCTATGATATGAATGAGAAATGAATGAGGATGCACTTCCTAGGGCTTCCACTAGATGTCACCGTCTTTAGAAACTGGTTTGAGGATTCTACTATAAAGGAGGGGCTCATAATAGCTCTTTGAGTGAGTGGTCTGGCAGAGAGTCTCGGTCTCATGACGTGCGCTCCCGACAGAGTTTGCTCTCGTTCCAATGCTTTTCTTCAGACAATAAAATTCTCCGGTTGGAACCTTATTGATGATTTATGTTAAAAACATCCTAAAGATTGATTGCACACATCATTTGACGTGTTTCTACGTACTGTAATGGAACTTTTCGAGTTTTTGTCTGGAGGAAGTGCTCACGCCTCATGAAGATGGATTACTGGGCTGAACACGCCAACAACAAGTGGCTAAATGGTGGGCTTTATGGAACTTTATGGAACAAATCAGTCATTTATTGTCGAACTGGGATTTCTGGGAGTGCCTTCTGATGAAGATCATCAAAGGTAAGTGAGTATTTATAGTGTTTTTTCTAGCTTCTGTTGTCGCCAAAATGGCGGATATTCCTCTGGCTGTTTTGGGTTCTGAGCGCCGTTCTCAGATTATGCTTTTTCCGTAAAGTTTTAAAAAAATCTGATACAGCGGTTGAATAGAGGATAAGTCTATCTTTAATTCTGTGAATAACACTTGCATCTTTTATCAATGTTTATTATGAGTATTTCTGCAAAATCACTGGATGTTTTGGAATCAAAACATTACTGCACGTAACGCGCCAATGTAAACTGAGATTCTTGTATATAAATATGCACATTAGCGAACAAAACATACATGTATTGTGTAACATGATGTCCTATGAGTGTCATCTGATGAAGACCACCAAAGGTTAGTGATTCATTTTATCTATATTTCTGCTTTTTGTGACTCCTATCTTTGGCTGGAAAATGTCTGTGTGTTTTTGTGACTTAACTCTGACCTAACATAATCATATGTTGTACTTTAGCTGTAAAGCATTTTTGAAATCAGACATGATGGGTAGATTAACAAGATGTTTGTTTATCTTTCATTTGCTATATTGGACTTAATGTGTGAAAGTTACATATTTATAAAAAATATTTTTTGAATTTCGCACATTGCCTTTTCAGCGGAATGTTGTCGGGGGGTTCCGCTAGCGCCCTAGAAAGGTTAATTTCCCGATTCCACTCTTCCGATATTTTCATATCTTATTGAGTACAGTCTTTTATTAATGTTATTAATTGTATTATTACCTCATCAGTTCTCATTGCTGAACGTCACAAACCCTTGGATATCTGCACAAACCCTAGTTTGCATAATGAATCAGCGATATACAAATTGGCTCAATTATCTATCTTACTAACTAACTAAACAAATCACAGAAATACTTAAACAAACAATATTGGGTACTAATATAATGCATTGATAAGTCCCTAGTGGGCTAAACCGGTACAATGGCTTGGTAGACAATGGAAATGGGTGGGGACAGATAAAAAGCAGGAAAGACAAAATGGATTCACTACACACAGTTGATAATTATATGAATTGAAATGCTAATCCTTTGCAAAGGAACCGCCGCTCCATCGAAAATAATTGCAATGTATATATTTACACCTGTATGTCGTTGTTGTCTTGTCTGTTGGAATCGCTGGTCCATCTGCTGGAGAATCAGTTCATCAGAGAGTCTCTGGTTAACTTCCCCAGAAGTCACAATGTCTTTCGTAGTTGTCGCTTCCTCAGTGGCTCTGGATAGTGTCTGTTGTAATGGATACGTAAGGCCAGATGGTCGTTGCATAGAATAGATGCTTCCGGGGTTGTCGATATTCGAGTGATCAAGTCTCAGAGTTTAACCATTTCCAGCCGTGGTCTCCTAGGCCTATAGATTTGTAGTTCTTAACCATTTCAACATGTAGCATCAGCTCCATGTTTTCTAGTCTTCTTAACCATTCGAGACGTCCGGTTTACCGGGGGTCTCTTTGGCATGAAATGTACATTTCATCACGGGTGGTTTTATACTCTGGAGTAGAAAATAGTGGTTCCATGATGCCTGATGTACTGTCTGGCTCACGAAGGTGAGTTTCTGACTAGTTAAACTTGAAATGAAATCCATACTCTCATTTAGAAGGCTCACATTACATCTTTTCACAAATAGTTTCATATTTACTCATTCATTTTATCCAACAGCTAGATGCAAATCTGATCATTGAAAAGTGTACACAGAGATACAGTAATGTGTGTTTCCTTCCTTCATGAGATCACCAACTGAGATCACCAACTGAAACACACTCCCTTAACTTCTCTAGAGTAGGGGGCAGTATTCTGAATTTTGGATGAAAAGCATGCCCAAATTAAACTGCCTGCTACTCGGGCCCAGAAGATATGATATGCACATCTGGTAGATTTGTATAGAAAACACGCTACAGTTTTCAAAACTGTTAAAATAGTGTCTGTGAGTATAATATAACTGATTTGGCAGGCAAAAACCTGAGAAAAATTCATTTAGGAAGTAGGTTTTGTTTTGTTTTTTGTAGCTTTCTATTCAATGCCATTACAGTATCCATGGACTTAGGACTCAATTTGCAGTTCCTATGCCTTCCACTGGATGTCAACAGTATTTAGAAATTGTTTCAGGCTTGTATTCTAAAAAATGAGGGAGTAAGAGCAGTCTGAATGAGTGGACCCTGCCGTGTCACATAGCTTTTTCATGCGCGCGACCGAGAGAGTGCCTTTCTTGTTTACCTTTTATATTGACGACGTTGTTGTCCGGTTGAAATATTATTGATTATTTAGGTTAAAAACAACATGAGGATTGAATATAAACATCGTTTGACATGTTTCTTTGAACTTTACGGATACAATTTGGATTCTTTTGTCTGCCTGTTTTGACTGAGTTTGAGCCTGTGGATTACTGAAGAAAACGCGCAAACAAAACGGAGGTTTTTGGATATAAAGAGACTTTATCGAACAAAAGGAACATTTATTGAGTAAATGAATGTCTTCTGAGTGCAACCATATGTAGATCATCAAAGGTAAGGGATTAATTTCATCTCTATTTCTGACTTGTGTAACTCTTCTACTTGGCTGGTTACTCTTTGTAATGATTTGTCTGCTGGGCTATGTTCTCAGAATAATAGTAAGGTATGCTTTCGCCGTAAAGCATTTTTTAAATCTGACACCGTGGTTGGATTCACAAGAAGTTAATCTTTAAACCTATGTAAAATATGTTTTGTTTTCTGAATTTTTATAATGAGTATTTCTGTATTTGAATTTGGCGCTCTGCAATCTCAATGGATGTTGGCCAGGTGGGACGTCCCACGTACCCTAGAGAGGTTAAGTATCCACGGACCACTCCCACATCCTCAAAAATATATTGTTTAATTATTCAAACTTTTGATGTCCAATTGTCTCTCTGTGTTCCACAGTTTACATTCCAACCTCGAACACTACAGAACATAGAGGCAGCATATTTTAAGGCCGTCATAAAACAGCAGACTTCCTGCTCTCCCCCTCTACGATAGAGAGCACGCTATAGAGCGGACACTCTGTAATCTGATCGTCACAGGAGCGTTATGACAGTAGCAAATGGAACTACTCTACCCACATCTCCCTCTGAGGTACACAACAAATTGTACTCACTTCCTTGGACCAATGTCCCAACAGTGAGTAGAGCAAGAGTTTCCAGCCTGGGCAGAGCCTGCAAACAAACCAATCTTCCTCTCTCCAATGCGGCACACAACCTATCCACCATAGTGGAAAGTTTACCAAACAAACATGAAAAAGGGCAGCCAACATTGGAACTATCAAACAGCACAGGTCAAAAAAGCTGTAACAAAAGATTCAACCAAAGCACCTAGAGAGTTTTTCAAAACAGAACTCCACATTTTCTCTCAAACACAATACTCATACCAGTTAGCTTAACAACACCACTATTGGCATACTTCTCCAGGCAATGCACCCATTTTATGACATCACCGGACAACCAAAATCACTGATACAGTTGAAGTCGGAAGTTTACATACACTTAGATTGGAGTCATTAAAACGTGTTTTTCAATCACTCCACCAATATAATCTAAGATGGGCATGAATAAGTCAAAAGTTGGTGTAAATAACCATGACAGAGAAGGGTAAAGATCATCAGACCTAAAAAAACAGTATGATGGCAGAGGGCTATTGGTGCCAATGGAGACCAAAAAGCATGGATAAGCACAATTACCATTGTCAACAACAACACACTGAAGTTACATTCACAACCTGTGGCAATCAAACAATAACTACTAGGAATATCTCCAGGTCTGGAGAGAGAGAGAGGAGAGAGAGAGTTTTGTGCACAATGCCCACAAAATGAGTAGGAAACTGAGAGAGACACATATTTCCCTTAGATTACACAGACCCACAAAGAATTTGAAAGCAAATCTAATTTTGATCAACTCTATCGGGTGAAATACCAGTGTGCAATCACAGCAGCACGATTTGTGACCTTTTGGAAAAAGAAAAGGGCAACCAGTGAGGAATAAACACCATTGTAAATACAACCTATATTTATGTTTATTTTCCCTTTTGTACTTGAACTATTTGCACATCGTTACAACACTGTATATATACATAATATGACATTTGAAATGCCTTTATTATTTTGGAACTTTTGTGAGTATAATGTTTACTGTTCATTTTTTATTGTTTATTTCATTTTTGTTGATCTATTTCAATTCATTTGGCAATGTAAACATGTTTCCCATGCCAATAAAGCTCTTCAACATTTACATGAATGAATTGGCCACTAATCTAGAAAAATCCTCAGCCCCTGGGGTTGGTCTCCACAATTAAGAGGTTAAATGCCTACTCCTCTCAGATGACCTGTGCCTGATGTCATACACAGCACATGGCCGACAGCAGAGCTTGGACCTGCAAGAGCAGTACTGCCAGACCTGAGCCCTGGCAGTGAACCCCAAAAATAAACATTTTTTGGAGAAGATCCAGATCTCAGGTAATTAGACCAAAGTTCACACTTGGTACAAAATACACTGAGTGTACAAAACATGAAGAACTCTTTCCATGACATAGACTGACCAGGAGAATCCAGGTGAAAGCTATGATCCCTTATTAATGTCACTTGTTAAATCCTCTTCTATCAGTGTAGATGAAGGGGAGGAGACAGGTTAAAGAGAACTTTTAAGCTTTGAGACAATTGAGACATGGATTGTGTGTGTGTGCCATTTAGAGAGTGAATGGGCAAGACAAAAGATTTAAGAGCCTTTGAACGGGGTATGGTAGTAGTTGCCAGTCTCACCATTTGTGTGTCAAGAACTGCAACGCTGCTGGGTTTTTCCACACTCAACAGTTTCCTGTGTGTATTAAGAATGGTTTGCTATCCGAAGGACATCCAGACAACTTAACACAACTGTGGGAAGCATTGAAGTCAACATGGGCCAGCGTCCCCGTGGAATGCATTCCACACCTTGTAATGTCTATGCCCCAACGAATTGAGGCTGTTCTGAGGGCAAAAGGGGGTGCAACTCAATATTAGGAAGGTGTTCCTAATGTTTTATACACGTAGTAAGAGTCCAGCACACACTGCAAATACTTAGGTTTAAAAATAAACTCAACTTGACACGCAAATGAGGCAGTGAATGAACAGAGAGAAAGCATGCAGGTTATCTACGCCATTCAGAAAACAAATTCAAATATCTATTAAAATTAGGCTAAAACTAATTGAATGTGTCATTGAACCAATTGCACTCTATGGCAAAGAGGTGTGGGGTCCACTTGCAAAACAAGATTTCACCATTGAAACACTGCATGCAGAGTTCTATATGGTTCTCTTACATGCCCAGAGGAAATGCATGCAAGGCAGAATTAGGACAATAAAAAAATAAAAAAAGGAATTGCAATTGAGTTTTGGAAGCATACAGTGACCCCCCTCTCATATCATTGCTGTCACGTATACTCCCTCTCTGGCCTCTAGGACATCAGGCTGATGATTATCCCGCACACCTGTCACCATCGTCTCGCGCACCTGAGCCTCATAACACTCACCTGGACTCCATCACCTCTTTGATTATCTTCCCTTTATCTGTCACTCCCCTTGGTTCTTTCCTCAGGTGTTATTAACTATATCTGTCCCTCCCCTTGGTTCTTTCCTCAGGTGTTATTGACTATATCTGTCCCTCCCCTTGGTTCTTTCCTCAGGTGTTATTGACTATATCTGTCCCTCCCCTTGGTTCTTTCCTCAGGTGTTATTGACTCTGTTTTCATGTCGTGTGTTGTTTGTGTTGCGTGTTCATTGTTTCATTTATTTATTAAAACACTCCCTGAACTTGCTTCCCGACTCTCAGCGCACTTGTTACAATTACCAAGCCATGCAATGCCAGGAGTCCCTCATCCAGCTGGTCCTGGGGCTGAGTCAGGGACAGCTCTACAGTTTTGTTTCCCCATAAACAGCTATATGTGTGCTTATGATCTGAGGAGAGGGGGGATGTAATTATTTAATGAATCAGATGGCTCATTCATAAAAAAACACTGATATTGCCAATTACTTTATTGATTAGCAAACTTAGGTATGACATGCCAGCAACAAACGCTGACACATATACAAGTATCCAAGTATAACTGATCAAATTATGAAAGACAAGCATTGTAATTTTGAATTCCTTAAAGTGAGTGTGGAAGAGGTGAATAAATGACAAGGCACCAGGGTCTGACAACGTGGATGTTATTGCCACTCCTATTTGCCCATCTTCAATCTAAGCCTACTAAAAAGTGTGTCCCCCCATGCTTGGAGGGAAGCAAAAGTAATTCCACTACCCAAGAATAGTAAAACCCCCTTTACTGGCTTAAATAGCTGACCACTGTTTCACTAGATACAATGCTATTTTACTGTAAACAAATTGACAAAATACTTTTGGCTCAGAACAGGGCAGCAAGGCTGGCCCTTAAATGTACAAGGAGAGCTAACATTAATATGCATGTAAATCTCTCATGGCTCAAAGCAGAGAAATTGACTTCATCACTACTTGTTTTTGTAAGAAGTGTTGTCATGCTGAATGCACCGAGGTGTCTGTTTAAACTACTAGCACACAGCTCAGACACCCATGCATACCCCACAAGACATGCCACCGGAGGTCACTTCACAGTCCCCAAGTCCAGAACAGACTATGGGAGGTGCACAGTACTACAACAGAGCAATGGCTACATGGAACTCTATTCCACATCAGGTAACTGATGCAAGCAATAAAATTAGATTTAACAAACAGATAAAAATACACCTTATGGAACAGCAGGGACTGTGAGGAAAAAAACACACAGGCACAGACACACATACAGTGGGGCGAAAAAGTATTTAAAAAGAGGCCTGTAATTTTCATCATAGGTACACTTCAACTATGACAGACAAAATGAGAAAAACAAATACAGAAAATCACATTGTAGGATTTTTTATGAATTTATTTGCAAATTATGGTGGAAAATAAGTATTTGGTCACCTACAGACAAGCAAGATTTCTGGCTCTCACAGACCTGTAACTTCTTCTTTAAGAGGATCCTCTGTCCTCCACTCGTTACCTATATTAATGGCACCTGTTTGAACTTGTTATCAGTATATAAGACACCTGTCCACAACCTCAAACAGTCACACTCCAAACTCCACTATGGCCAAGAGACAAAGAGATGTCAAAGGACACCAGAAACAAAATTGTTGACCTGCACCAGGCTGGGAAGACTGAATCTGCAATAGGTAAGCAGCTTGGTTTGAAGAAATCAACTGTGGGAGCAATTATTAGGAAATGGAAGACACACAAGACCACTGATCATTTCCCCCAATCTGCAGAGTTCTATATGGTTCTCTTACATGCCCAGAGGAAATGCATGCAAGGCAGAATTAGGACAATAAAAAATAAATAATAATAATTGCAATTGAGTTTTGGAAGCATACAGTGACCCCCCCTCTCATATCATTGCTGTCACGTATACTCCCTCCCTGGCCTCTAGGACATCAGGCTGATGATTACTGTGGTCTGGGAATGGGCATGTACTGTGTGGGTGTGGAAGTGTTTAATGAATTGTGTGTCCCCACAAGGTTACATGACTGTGTGTACAAGGCTGTGTGTGTGTGTGTGTGTGTGTTGGTCTGGGAATGGGCATTTACTCTTATTAGAGACTGCAATGTAGGAATGTTCACATCAGGAACAACTATTGAATATGCACTTAGTTTGCTTTTCTAAAACTCTCCCAAACAGAAAATATTGACAGTACACCATTGCAAACTATTTGACCATAGTTACTGATCAAAACCTTGACAAAGTACAGACTCAGTGAGCACAGCCTTGCCAAGGGTAGACAGGAAAACCTGGCTCCATGTAGAGGACAGGCTGTTCAACCACTGCATCACAGCAGAGCCCGAGACAGAGCTGCATTTCTTGACAAAAAGTAAAAACTATAAAACAATTAGTGTCATTTCCCCAAATTGTAAACCCTTTTTCAAGGTTTCAAAGACCTCTCTGATGAGAATCCTGTTGGGGAAGGACACAGAGAGCTGTGGGTTGGCAGCGCACTACATTGCTGCCTGCCATGAGATGAGGGACAGTGTCTGACAGACCAACCAACCTGCACATGTCCTCTATGCCATTGTTATTGTTATTGTCCGTTGTACGGTTATTTTTTACCTTTGACTATTATTGTTACTTATTGTCCTGTTGACAATCTTGATTATTATTATTTCATGTAAATATTGTAAATTAATAACTTAATTTCCAAAGTATGTTTTGACAATATGTACATTGTTACGTCATGCCAATAAAGCAATTTTAATTGAATTGTATTTAATTGAAGGAGAGAAAATAGAGAGAGAAAGATTGAAAGCAAGAGAGAGGGAGAGAAAGACATACAGACAGAGAGAGAGAGCGAGCATATGTACCTTCTATTTCTGACCAACAGAATCCTGACCTTTGACCCTGTCTACGTGAGGCACAGTGGGACCTCCTTGTTCCAGTGCTCTGTACGGCACAGCTCCCAGAAACCCCCAGGGGAGACCCATAACCTGTCCCAGAATTTACTGGGGCAAGGTGCCAGGTGCCGTTGGCCCATGTTGGCCAGTCCAGACTGGTTTGGCAGCCAGCCTTCAGACGTTAGCAGAGGGTGAAAGAACAGTTAGTGGAAAAAAGAGATGAAAAAAAGAGAAAAACAACTCTGTTTTAGGGTCGTTAATCCCAAACGTCTCATTGGTTTATTTTTTTGTTCACCTTATTTGTTAGGAGTTTATAATAGGCCTATCCTGAGCTGATACTGGTGGTGACTTCTGGCAGACACAACCATTCAGGCTCTGCTTTAATCAAAATCTTCTATCTCTTTCTTCTCTCATTGTCATTCCCATTCTCTGTCTCTATCTCAATCTTGTTCTCTTCCTCATTACCTCCCTCTTTGTTACTCTGTCTGACTGTCAGTCTATATGCTTGTCTGACTGTCTAACAAACATATGCACACAACATGTTATATCCCTTTGTCTTCATGTTCATGTTTGGGCATCTGCAGTTGCTACATCAATTTTTGGTTTTCTAAATGAATGATATGTACCCATTGATTCTTGAAGAATATAACTTGCCTCAAGAGCTCAGTTAAACTGTCGTACCCTATCAGAACCCAAAATATAAGCTTGTTTAACTCCAATGTTTGTAAACAAACAAAACGTTAACAAACACTACATAGTTTTATCCATGTTTTGAGGCTATCATTTTGATAACATGGGCAGAGAGAGAGAGAGAGTCCTTGCATCCATAGCTCTGTTTATGAATTTGAGAGTGGTTATATTTCTCTAGCCCCATCCCTCAGCTTTGTACCGAAACAGTGGTGGTAAGAATGCTTTGTTATTGTTTTAACTGCTGATTAGCCTTTTAATCTCACTCACCTCTCAGAGACACCAACTCTCCATTTTTTTTCCCACTGTCCTGCAAATGAACAGAAAACCATTCCATTCATATTCCAGTTAAACTCCATGTTCTGTTCTACTCTGTTCTGTTCTCCTGCTCTGTTCTCCCTCTCCCTCTCCACTGTCTGCTAACTGCCAGCCCTGTCACAGACCCCTCTGTAGTGAGGGGAGGAAGTGTGTGTGTGTGTGTGTGTGTGTCTGCTATGTGCCGGCCCTGTCAGGTACACCAGTGTAATGAGGAGGAGGAACACGGCGGCTCAGGGATGAGGATCTCTGCTAATTAACGCACGGGTCACTGCTGTAGTAACGACTGACAGAGAGAGAGAGAGACAGAGAGAGAGGGGGGGGGGGGTGCAGTTGAGAGACAGTAGGGGAGGGTAAGAAAGAGAGTGAGAGTCCCCTAAGCACATTGGAAATAATTTACCAAAAAACAGAGCAAACTAGAATGCTATTTGGCGGTAACAGAGAGTACACAGAGGCAGAATACCTGACCACTGTGACTGACCCAAACTTAAGGAGAAATTTGACTATGTTCAGACTCAGTAAGCATAGCCTTGTTAAATGAGAAAGGCTGCAAAATTAGATGGCAACTGAGCTGCATGTCCTAACCTCCTGCCAAATGTATGACCATATTAGAGACACACATTTCCCTCGGATTACAGATACACAAAGAATTCGAAAACAAACCCAATTTTGTCAAACTCCATACCTACTGGGTGAAATACCACGGTATGCCATCACAGTAGCAAGATGTGTGACCAGTTGCCGCAAGAAAAGGGCAACAAGTGAAGAACAAACACCATTGTCAATACAACACATATTTATATTTACTTTCCCTTGTGTACTTTAACTATTTGCACATAAAATGACATTTGAAATGTCTTTATTTTTTAACTTTTGTGAGTGTAATGTTTACTGTTAATTTTAATTGTTTATTTCACTTTTGTTTATCTACTTAATTTGCTTTGGCAATGTTAACATATGTTTCCCATGCCATCACAGTTTTTCTCAATTGCTAAAACACTAAAACCCATTGGCTGAACAAAGGTATCAGTTGCCTGGACTCATTTAGCTAATTATGCAGTCTGTTGTCAATACCTTAAACCATTTCACATGATAAAACACAATTTGCAGATCTCACTCAGCAAAACTCTAAACACATTCTCATTCTCAAAACACATTCTGCACTCTAATGCACATGTCATCCATACTGGTAAACACAAGTGGCAACAATCAAATACAAATAGAGAATATATGTCATTGATTGAACACAACCACTTAAAACTGATTTAACCTGTTTCAAATGATGCGACACAACCAATATAAGCCAGTTCAGAGAGCAAACAGGTTGTTGAAGGTGGGAAGGAGAAAGTCTGAGAATGGATACTGTAGTACAGTGCATAGGCTGTATACTGTATAATGGATTAATTGTATGGCCCTGAACATTGTGCCTTCCATTTATTAACAGTACTGACTGCTCAATAGATTTTGACTGGTTGCAGGTTCATATCAACAAATAACAAGAATTACAGTGTCACAGAGACAAAGGACAAGTTTGTGAGATGCAGGGTACAGTACTGTAAAAATAGGGGTACAAGGAGGAGGAAGAACAAAAAACAAAATTGCAAAGAGCAAAGCAGAGTAGTAATTTCTGATCAATTTTGAGCTACTATGATAGAACATGTTTTCATTCATCAAAAGACAATGACAGAAAAATATGATTTTTTGTTTAGATAAAAAATGTACTTCCCCCTGAGAATTGTATGTTTTGAACAATGTGTTTTCTATTTTTCGGTGTATTGTTTACTGACTGCTTGAGAGTGTATATCATTTTGATAGCTTTGTTTATGATTTGAGAGCAGTGTTTGATTTTGAACACAGATAAAAACTGTTTTGAGGCGAATGGTTCATTTTGCAAGAGGAGTCAGAGGTTATGTAAATAGTGTTTGAAGATGAGGTTTTGTGTTTACAGTTTTTTCCAACTGCTTACACACAACATCTTTTCATGTCACACGATTTTTGAAACCTCTCACTTAAAGTGCAAAACTACACACCAAATATCCAAAACCATAAGCTATTTCTCAGCCTTTGACTCAGTTGTCAATTGCATAAAACACTTTTTTCAAAACACTACACACAATTCTCTACCTAAAACACAAAAATCTAACAGGAAGGGACTTGCTTTCCTTTTCCAAACACAACCAATCAAAATGCTACACTTATTCACCACACACACTCCTCACATGTGCAAACATGTGCAAACACTAATAGCTTAACTGATCACTAACCAATCACTGCTTTACTGTAGTATAGGCCTATAAATAGGTCATTGGTCAGATTACCTGTTTTGAACAATGGATGCCAACAATGGACAGAGAGCAAGAGGAGTAGGAGGGAGAGGAAGAGGAAGAAGAGGACGAGGGCAAAGAAGAGAAGGAAGGAGAGCCATCTCTGATGAGATTAGGGCAACACTTGTTGATCATGTGATCAACCACGGTTTGACCATGAGAGAGGCTGGACTGAGAGTCGAGCCCAACTTGAGTCGATTTACAGTGGCGTCCATAATTCGAACCTTCAGAAATGAGAACAGGTATGTAACTATATAATGACTATTTTAGCATTACAGTAATGTACTGTAAAATACGTATGACTGCATAGTATTGCATACACATTTGTAACTCTAAGCCATGCATTTACTGCACTGCATTGAATGAATGAGGTTGGTTATCATGCTGTACTACATTTTTTTGTACATTGTTTACATTTCCCATGCTGAACACATACTGTGTTTGAATTCTGTACAGAGTGGAAAGGCAAAGACATCATGGAGGACGAGGACGCTTGTTTACAGATGTACAAGAGATTGCAATTATAAATATGGTTTTGGCCAACAATGCAATTAGGATTCGAGAGATAAGAGAGCATATCTTGAAGAATGACACCATATTTAACAACATCAATGCTGTAAGCCTGTCGACCATACAACGCATCCCCCAACGGCACCGAGTGACGATGAAACAACTTTACAAGGTGCCATTTGAGAGAAGCTCTGGCAGAGTCAAGAATATGCGACATGACTTTGCAGAGGTATGTATGCAACACTACTTCCAGTACTTCAGACATACCATATTTACTCATCTGTATATCCTTTTGTCTGTTACAGAGAGTATTGGAGCTGGATGCCCATGTAATTCACCATTAATTTATTTATGTGGATGAGGTTGGCTTCAACCTCACCAAAACCAGGCGACACGAAAGAAATGTAATGGGACAGAGGGCATTTACCAATGTCCCCGGACAGCGTGGGGTAATATAACTATGTGTGCTGCCATCACTCAGAACGGGGTCCTCCATCACAATGCCACACTGGGTCCGTACAACACCGGCCATATGCTCACTTTTCTGGATGCAATGTACACAATGCTTGTCCCTGATCCAGATCAGGAGCCTGTTAGATTTGTGGTTTTATGGGACAATGTTAGTTTTCACCGGGCTGTTCTGGTCCAAAACTGGTTTGCCACCCATCCACAATTTGTAGTTTTGTACCTACCCCCATATTCACCTTTTCTAAATCCCATAGAGGAATTCTTCTCAGCCCGGCGCTGGAAAGTGTATGATCGCCAACACTATGCCCGCATGCCGCTTTTCCAGGCAATGGAGGACACATGTGGGGACTTATAGAGGTTGCCTCTGTCCAAGGTTGGATACGCCACGCTAGGAGATACTTCCCTCAATGTTTGGCAAGAGAAAGCGTATCTTGTGATGTGGACGAAGTATTGTGGCCAGACCCAGGCCGGAGAAGAGATGAAGAGTAGCTTAGCACTGGTGACTGCCCCCCCCTACCAATTCCTGGACTGTCCCCCCGGGACCCCACACACACAATTGTGTTCTTTACTGTATTCTAAAGAATATACTTTTGGTTTACATATGTTTATGGTTTTGTTGTATGCTACTGTATACAACAGTAATGTTTGGCCTAATAAATATTTTCTGTTTCTACATTGCATTGGTGTTTACAGTGTACTTGTTACCCCTCTCATCCGATTACTTTCACTGTAGAACATTGTATTGAAATGTAGATATGAGCCTATGAAAGAGCAAAGAGCTTTAGATTTAGAACAACAGTGTTTACATGGTATATCCAAACATGTACTATTATGAAAGCAGTGTTTGCCATTTGATGCAAATGCTTCATTCTGACATGTGTTTATGGCATTTTGAATGCAGTGTTACATTTTGAAGGAGATGTGAGGCATTTTGCATTTTGTGTGTGCAGTTTTGGGAATTGTGTGTAGAGTTGTGAAAAAAAGGAGACAGTTTTGAAAACGTGTGTAAGCAGTTGGAAAAAACTAATGTTTTCAGGAAATGGAGCAAGGTTTCATAAATTGTGTTTTAGCAATTGAGGAAAAACTGTAAAGCCCTTAAATTGAATAGAGAGAGAGAGAGAGAGAGAGAGAAGGCCTCTGTGTGAAAGAAAATGAACTGTCCTGGCTTAGAGTGGTAAAGGCTGTAAATGAGGACGCGATCTGCTGGTGTGATATGCAGATACTGTAGGCTAAGTCCGAAATGGCATCCTATTCCCTATATAGTGCACTACTTTTGACCATGGCTCACAGGGCTCTAGTAAAAAATAGTGCACTATTTAAGTATTAAGGTGCCATTTTGGATGCACTCATACAGTAGCTGCTTTGCATTTTTATCCTTTCCTCTGTTCTTTCTCATTTACTAGCAGCATTTTGTTATGGTGTACAACAGTATGATGTGTCCAAAGGCAGTGAACCTTACCCAGGAATGCTATATTAATGTAATATTTGTTGTTTTTCCTTGTAGATAAAATGTGATTAGTTTCATTGTACTTTCTCTTTCTGTGTCTGTTTCACCCTCACTCCATTGTATTATTGTGTAAACCAGAATGTTGGCTCTTAAATCATACATCTACAAATTACATTTGACTCTCATATAAAAATATTCTCTCTGTCTGTCTCTCTGTTTGTCTGTCTCTTCTCTAAACGCCATACTTCTCACACAACATTTTAGTCTTTATATTTCTCCTTGTCCTTCACTCTGTCCTCTTTTCTTAATCCATGCCTTCCTTCATTCCCCTCTCCATCACTCTCACACAGTCCAATAACTTGTGTCCAATCAGAGGCCTATTTTATCTCCTTATCTTTAATTTAAAATTATTATTATTTTTACCCCCTTTTTCGATCTTGTCTCATCACAGCAACTCCCCAACAGGCTCGGGAGGCAAAAGTCGAGTCATGCGCCTCCCGAAACATGACCCGCCAAAACGCTCTTCTTAATGCCCGCTTAACCCAGAAGCCAGTCGCACCAATGTGTCGGAGAAAACACTGTTCATCTGACGACCGCAGTCAGCCTGCAGGCGCCCGGTCCGCCACAAGGAGTCGCTAGAGCGCGATGAGCCAAGTAAAGCCCCCTTAGCCAAACCCTCCCTTAACCCAGACGATGCTGAGCAAATTGTGCACCACCCTATGGGAGTCCCGATCACGGCCGGTCGTGATACATCCTGGGATCGAACGCAGGTCTCTAGTGACGCCTCTAGCACTGAGATGCAGTGCCTTAGACCACTGTGCCACTTGGGAGGCCCTTCATCTCCATATCTATCGGCTGGTGAGAAGACTAGAGCCTGTGGCTAGACTTATCTTAAGAGGAATCAGTATGTTTGGAGCAATTCAGCTCAGAGCTGAACAGAGCAGTGGCCTCCATTGATAATTTCCTGTAAAGCTTGTTGGATGTGTCCAATATGATGGGGGCTATGAATCAATGAACAGGAGCATGTGCTTCTAAATGAGAAGACCACTGAAAATACAACCTACCGCAGTCTTCACCTTGTTAACCCTTTCAGAAACTCCATCACTGTACTGCTAGTAACATAGAGGAGAGGAACACTGCAGATAAAGTAGGTGTCAGTGATGTTTAGCCTCAATGGATTTTCCTCTGAAAACGTTCCTCCAGTGATTTACAAACAGCCTTTGGGTCAGTTCCAATTCGGGAACTAAACAAAAATTCCATTCCAATTCCGAATTGGAATTTCATTAAATTGACACAAATCCAGTTAATAACCTTGTTTACAAACAGAGGATGATGTATATCCCATGTATAAATGGTTCTTTTGCACCTCTGCTTTACTCATGTATGGGCAGTTCCCAAAATAACTACAGCTTGTTTCTGAAGAAATCCAATCAAACCACTAAAATGTTGAAACTTTTCTGCAACAACCTACATACTACTGTAGACGTTAGATGTTATTACGATTGTGGTTGTTTTTCTGAGCTTGCAGCCACACAGCATGAACACCCTCCAAACACACACACACACACTCACACTCACACACACTCTCACAGAGAATAGTCTGTATTGTTTATAGATAAGACAGAGGGGTGAAGATAAGGAGGCGGTGGGTAGAGAGGTTTGGGATTTGGAGGCTCCCCTCATTATGCCTAGGCTTACGCAAAGGAATGCAATCACATCCATTCCCCCTCTGTCTCTGTCTCTCTCTCGCTCTCTCTCCTCCATCACTTCCCCTCTCATTTCCTCTCTCCTTTCATAATTTCCCCAATCTGACAAATCTCCATTTCACCCCCCTCGTTAACAGACACTGCAGAATACTTGTATGTAAATTAATATCTGGTATTGGAGAATTATCTAAATTAGCCATCCCTAATGAGATGAATCACACGAGAGGGGAAGATAATACCAGATTGAAATGTAAATGACAGTTCTATTTTATAACCTGGCTCAGTGGCTCCCTGTACACTCGCTTCTCTCTGCTACTAATCTGAAAAAGAAAAGAAGAGTCATAATTAATTTGTTTTAAATTCCGTTACAAACAACTGCTGCCTCAGGTTACAGACTATTTCAACATGGCTTTGTCTGTGTTTTGATTTCCTTTCTATCTGAGCTCTAAGTAGTAGTATCATGATACGTCTAGAGAGAGACAGGATAATGATTCATCCACAGGGGAACGAGGGAGCAGGAGGAGGGGGGGGTTAGGTTTTTAGAACTGACAAAGGACATCCTCCCGCCCCCCTTCTCTCTCTGTCGCTTTCTCTCTCTCACTCCCACTCCCTATCTCTCTCTCTCTCCGTCTCTCTGTTGCTCTGTCTCTCTTTCTACTCATTCTCTGTCAGTCATAAAAGCAGGTCCCCTTATCTTTCAGTATAATGACTGTCCCAGCCTGGCTATTTCAGTATAATAAGTGTCCCAGCCTGGTTGTTTCACTATAATGAGTGTCCCAGCCTGGCTGTTTCAGTATAATGAGTGTCCCAGCCTGGCTGTTTCAGTATAATGAGTGTCCCAGCCTGGCTGTTTCACTATAATGAGTGTCCCAGCCTGTTTGTTTCACTATAATGAGTGTCCCAGCCTGGCTGTTTCAGTATAATGGGTGTCCCAGCCTGGCTGTTTCAGTATAATGAGTGTCCCAGCCTGGCTGTTTCACTATAATGAGTGTCCCAGCCTGTTTGTTTCACTATAATGAGTGTCCCAGCCTGGCTGTTTCAGTATAATGGGTGTCCCAGCCTGGCTGTTTCAGTATAATGAGTGTCCCAGCCTGGCTGTTTCACTATAATGAGTGTCCCAGCCTGTTTGTTTCACTATAATGAGTGTCCCAGCCTGGCTGTTTCAGTATAATGAGTGTCCCAGCCTGGCTGTTTCAGTATAATGAGTGTCCCAGCCTGGCTGTTTCAGTATAATAAGTGTCCCAGCCTGGCTGTTTCAGTATAATGAGTGTCCCAGCCTGGCTGTTTCACTATAATGAGTGTCCCAGCCTGGCTGTTTCAGTACAATAAGTGTCCCAGCCTGTTTGTTTCACTATAATGAGTGTCCCAGCCTGGCTGTTTCAGTATAATGAGTGTTCCAGCCTGGCTGTTTCAGTACAATAAGTGTCCCAGCCTGGCTGTTTCAGTATAATGAGTGTCCCAGCCTGGCTGTTTCAGTATAATGAGTGTCCCAGCCTGGCTGTTTCAGTATAATGAGTGTCCCAGCCTGGCTATTTCAGTATAATAAGTGTCCCAGCCTGGCTGTTTCAGTATAATGAGTGTCCCAGCCTGGCTTTTTCAGTATAATGAGTGTCCCAGCCTGGCTTTTTCAGTATAATGAGTGTCCCAGCCTGGCTGTTTCAGTATAATGAGTGTCCCAGCCTGGCTGTTTCAGTATAATGAGTGTCCCAGCCTGGCTATTTCAGTATAATAAGTGTCCCAGCCTGGCTGTTTCACTATAATGAGTGTCCCAGCCTGGCTGTTTCATTATAATGAGTGTCCCAGCCTGGCTGTTTCATTTTAATGAGTGTCCCAGCCTGGCTGTTTCATTTTAATGAGTGTCCCAGCCTGGCTGTTTCATTTTAATGAGTGTCCCAGCCTGGCTGTTTCATTTTAATGAGTGTCCCAGCCTGGCTGTTTCAGTATAATGAGTGTCCCAGCCTGGCTGTTTCAGTATAATGAGTGTCCCAGCCTGGCTTTTTCATTATAATGAGTGTCCCAGCCTGGCTGTTTCATTATAATGAGTGTCCCAGCCTGGCTGTTTCAGTATAATGAGTGTCCCAGCCTGGCTATTTCAGTATAATAAGTGTCCCTGCCTGGCTGTTTCAGTATAATGAGTTTCCCAGCCTGGCTGTTTCATTATAATGAGTGTCCCAGCCTGGCTGTTTCAGTATAATGAGTGTCCCAGCCTGGCTGTTTCAGTATAATGAGTGTCCCAGCCTGGCTGTTTCAGTATAATGAGTGTCCCAGCCTGGCTATTTCAGTATAATAAGTGTCCCAGCCTGGCTGTTTCACTATAATGAGTGTCCCAGCCTGGCTGTTTCATTATAATGAGTGTCCCAGCCTGGCTGTTTCATTTTAATGAGTGTCCCAGCCTGGCTGTTTCATTTTAATGAGTGTCCCAGCCTGGCTGTTTCATTTTAATGAGTGTCCCAGCCTGGCTGTTTCAGTATAATGAGTGTCCCAGCTTGGCTGTTTCAGTATAATGAGTGTCCCAGCCTGGCTGTTTCAGTATAATGAGTGTCCCAGCCTGGCTTTTTCATTATAATGAGTGTCCCAGCCTGGCTGTTTCATTATAATGAGTGTCCCAGCCTGGCTGTTTCAGTATAATGAGTGTCCCAGCCTGGCTATTTCAGTATAATAAGTGTCCCTGCCTGGCTGTTTCAGTATAATGAGTTTCCCAGCCTGGCTGTTTCATTATAATGAGTGTCCCAGCCTGGCTGTTTCAGTATAATGAGTTTCCCAGCCTGGCTGTTTCAGTATAATGAGTGTCCCAGCCTGGCTGTTTCATTATAATGAGTGTCCCAGCCAGGCTGTTTCAGAGAGGTTGAGGTGTTGGGGAACACTGCTTTAGTGCAGCACAGAGAGTGGCTGTAAATATATGACGGAGAGATGAAACAATCAGAGCTGGGCTGGTTTAAGACCTGGTTTGAGGTGCTGTACTCACTGAAAATCACAATAGATAATGTTGGGAACCCTGGGACTTGGAAGGCAGTGTGGACTTGACTCTAGGCCAGCAAAGATAATTTACAACACAGAGGCTGCAGTGAATTAAAGAGAAATGTAGTGGAGGAAGTGTGGCCAGGTTTTAGATTTCCTGTCTGAATAATATTGGTTAGAGAAAAAGTACTTGTTCTTCTCCACAGACTATGAATCACAACACAAAACCCAGAATGCAGAGCAATGAACCACTCCAAGAACTCTTCTGGCAGCAGGGTGGACTGCCGTTACATCACAAAACCCAGAAAGCAGAGCAATGAACCTCTCCAAGAACTCTTCTGGCAGCAGAGTGGAATGCTGTTACATCACAAAAGCCATTGCAGCCCTATGACAAAAAACCTTTCTCAGCTAACGCCCTTCTCCCAGCCATGACACTAACGATCACCAAGGGAATTCTCTAGCAGATGTCATTTGTTTGTCCACCGTTCTCCCTCCTATCGTCCTCCTCCTCCCTTTGCCACTATGACTCCCTCTCACAGAATAGGATTAAGAGCCTCTGTCCTCATCCTCCGAATGCTCTCTGTGCTCTTCATCACCCTCCCGCTCTCCCTTCCTCACATTTATCTCTCCATCCCATGTTTCCAACACACTCCCCACTTCTGTGACGAGGAAATATCTCCCTGAAATGAAACAGAACAAACGGAATATGGTCACTTCGCCCTGTAATCCCCTCAGAACATGTTTTCTGACGCACGCATGCTATTTAGATTGATAACCATGCCACACACTGACACAAACAATCCCTTTCATCTTGCCTGGATGCAAACAATGTATGCTTCATGAACGCAGAGCGAGAAGGAGAGGAGAATGTTAATTCCAGTGAGAAAGGGATTTGTTATTCAGGATTCTAGAGACAAAATGAAAAAATTGATTAATGCCTCAGTATTAATGGAGGTGGAGAAAGGGTGGGAGAGGTAGAGAGAGATAGAGGGGGGGATAAGGAGAGGGGGGGGGGGGTACTTGGTAAATAATACCCAATGAGATGAATGATGTTTGGATGGATGATGTTTGGATATTTCTGTGACCTTGTATATTTTCATATCTTATTTTTTTCCCTTTTTTTTGGGGGGGGGGGGGGGGGGGGTAAATCAGCTTTAATATTGCAGATAGATTGTGGCTTCCATCAATGTAATTGTCTGCAACATTTCCTACCTGCTTATCTGAAAAAGTGTGTGCATTACGCAGGGTTAAACTAGTAGCTACAAAGGCTGTTGTTGCATGAAAAGTCCATTACCCTGCTGTATGAAAGAAGAGCTGTGAATCATGTGGAGTCAGTATTGCTGTGAATCATTTTTTATTTTACCTTTATTTTACTAGGCAAGTCAGTTAAGAACAAATTCTTATTTTCAATGACGGCCTAGTGGGCCTAGACGGCCTAGTGGGTTAACTGCCTGTTCAGGGGCAGAACGACCTTGTCAGCTCAGTGATTTGAACTTGCAACCTTTCGGTTACTAGTCCAACGCTCTAACCACTAGGCTACCCTGCCGCCCCGGAGTCAGTATTGCTGTGAATCATGTGGAGTTAGTATTGCTGTGAATCATGTGGAGTCAGTATTGCTGTGAATCATGTGGAGTCAGTATTGCTGTGAATCATGTGGAGTCAGTATTTCTGTGAATCATGTGGAGTCAGTATTGCTGTGAATCGTGTGGAGACAGTTTTAACACTGACACACACACTGAGGACAGGTGCGGGCAGTGATCGATTGAATAGCATGCATTTAGTTTTGCTTGCATTTAAGAGAAGTTGGAGGCCACGGAAGGAGAGTTGTATGGCATTGAAGCTTGTCTGGAGGTTTGTTAACACAGTGTCCAAAGAGGGGCCTGAAGTATACAGAATGGTGTCGTCTGCGTAGAGGTGGATCAAAGAATCACCAGCAGAAAGGGCGACATCATTGATGTATACAGAGAAGAGAGTCGGCCCGAGAATTGAACCCTGTGGCACCCCCATAGAGAATGCCAGAGGTCCGGACAACAGGCCCTCTGATTTGACATACTGAACTCTATCAGAGAAGTAGTTGGTGAACCAGGCAAGGTAATCATTTGAGAAACCAACGCTGTCGAGTCTGCCAATAAGAATGTGGTGATTGACAGAGTCGAATGCCTTGGCCAGGTCGATGAATACGGCTGCACAGTAATGTCTCTTGATGGCGGTTATGATGTCGTTTAGGACCTTGAGCGTTGCTGAGCGCCACCTTGAGCGTGGCTGTCATGCA
The DNA here is from genome assembly GCF_013265735.2 of Oncorhynchus mykiss. NCBI lineage: Eukaryota > Metazoa > Chordata > Actinopteri > Salmoniformes > Salmonidae > Oncorhynchus > Oncorhynchus mykiss. The sequence goes on along the minus strand of NC_048569.1, from coordinate 18,773,884 downwards.
CCCATGACCAGCTCTGAAACCGGATTGCATAGCGGAGTAAGGTACGGTGGGATTCGAAATGGTCGGTAATCTGTTTGTTAACTTGGCTTTCGAAGACCTTAGAAAGACAGGGTAGGATAGATATAGGTCTGTAGCAGTTTGGGTCTAGAGTGTCACCCCCTTTGAAGAGGACCGCGGCAGCTTTCCAATCTTTGGGAATCTCAGATGATACGAAAGTGAGGTTGAACAGGCTAGCAATAGGGGTTGCAACAGTTTCGGCAGATAATTTTAGAAAGAGGGTTCAGATTGTCTAGCCCGGCTGATTTGTAGGGGTTCAGAATTTTCAGCTCTTTCAGAACATCAGCTATCTGGATTTGGGTGAAGGAGAAATGGTGGGGGCTTTAGCAGGTTGCTTTGGGGGGTGCCGGGCAGTTGACCGGGGTAGGGGTAGCCAGGTGGAAAGCATGACCAGCCGTAGAGAAACGCTTATTGAAATTCTCAATTATAGTAGATTTTATCGGTGGTAACAGTGTTTCCTAGCCTCAGAGCAGTGGGCAGCTGGGAAGAGGTGCTCTTATTCTCTATGGACTTTACAGTGTCCCAGAACTTTTTTGAGTTTGTACTACAGGATGCAAATTTATGTTTGAATAAGCTAGGCTTACCTTTCCTAACTGCCTGTGTATATTTGTTCCTAACTTCCCTGAAAAGTTGCATATCACGTGGGCTATTCGATGCTAATGCAGAACGCCACAGGATGTTTTTGTGCTGGTCAAGGGCAGACAGGTCTGGAGTGAACCAAAGTCTATATCTATTCCTAGTTCTACATATTTTGAATGGGGCATGCTTATTTAAGATGGTGAGGAAGGCACTTTCAAAGAACAACCAGGCATCATCTACTGACGGGATGAGGTCAATGTCATTCCAGGATATCCCGGCCAGGTCGATTAGAAAGGCCTGCTCGCAGAAGTGTTATAGGGAGCGTTTGACAGTGATGAGGGTGTTCGTTTGGTCGCAGACCCATTACGGATGCAGGTAATGAGGCAGTGATCGCTGAGATCACTTTGAAAACAGCAGAGGTGTATTTGGAGGGCGAGTTAGTTAGGATGATATCTATGATGGTGCCAGTGTTTACAGATTTGGGGTTGTACCTGGTAGGTTCATTGATAATTTGTGTGCGATTGAGGGCATCAAGCTTAGATTATAGGATGGTGGTGGTGTTAAACATGTCCCAGTTTAGGTCACCTAGTAGCACTAGCTCAGAAGAGAGATGGGGGGCAATCAATTCACATATGGTGTCGAGGGCACAGCTGGGGACAGAGGGTGGTCTATAGCAAGCGGCAACAGTGAGAGACTTGTTTCTGGAAAGGTGAATTTTTTTAAGTAGTAGCTCGAATTGTTTGGGTACAGACTTGGATAGTAATACAGAACTCTGCAGGCTATCTTTGCAGTAGATTGCAACACCGCCCCCTTTGGCAGTTCTATCTTGGTGGAAAATGTTATAGTTAGGGATGGAGATTTCAGGGTTTTTGGTGGTTTTCCTAAGCCAGGATTCAGACACAGCTAAGACTTTCGGGTTGGCAGAGTGTGCTCAAGCAGTGAGTAAAACAAACTTAGGGAGTTTGGCTTCTAATGTTAACATGCATGAAACCAAGGCTTTTACGGTTACAGAAGTCAACAAATATGAGCACCCGGGGAATAGGAGTGGAGTTAGGCACTTCAGGTCCTGGATTAACCTCTACATCACCAGAGGAACAGAGGAGAAGTAGGATTCGGGTACGGCTATAGACTATACGAATTGGCCGTCTAGCATGTTTGGAACAGAGAGTAAAAGGAGCAGGTTTCTGGGCACAATTGCATAGATTCAATGTATACTGTACAGACAAAATTAAGGTAGGATGTGAATACATTGGAGGTAAACCTAGGCATTGAGTAATGATGAGAGAGATATAGTCTCTAGAGACGATTAAACCAAGTGATGACATCGCATATGTAGGAGGCGGAACAACATGGTTGGTTAAGGCATTTTGAGCAGGGCTAGAGGCTCTACAGTGAAATAAGACAGTAATCACTAACCAGGACAGTAATGGACAAGGCATATTGAGTGAACATAGCCAAGTGAACATATGGGTCCAGTGAGTGGTTGGGCTGGCTGGGGACACGGCGATTCAGACAATTAGCAGGCCGGTGCTAACAAGCTAGCAGTTAGTAGCCCGGGGCTAAACAAGCTAGCAGTTAGCAGATTAGGGCTAGCAAGCTAGCAGTTAGCAGACCGGGGCTAGCAAGCTAGCAGTTAGCAGGCCGGGGCCAGCAAGCAAGCAGCTAGCAGACCGGGGCTAGCAGTTAGCAGGAGGGCCTTTGGGGGACGTCGCGATGGAGGTAAGTCTGTTTTTGCCTCTTTGTGCAGTGATGTCGATAGACCAGTCGTAGATTAGTAGTGTTCTAAGTACTTTTAGGTAGCTAGCAGGCCGCGGTTAGCAGAATGGGCCTTCAGCGGACGTCGCGCCTGAGGGGCCTGTTGGAATCCTCGGGGTACCGTGCCCCATACCGGCAGTAGAAGGGGTCCGGATATTGTAGCCCAGGAGTGGGCTTCGGTGGTAGCACTGGAGCCCTAGCCGGGCTAGTTTCAGGCCAATTGGTGCTTGCTCTGGGATGTAAACGCTAGCCAGGAGTAGTCACCCGGGATTGCGGTTAGTTAGTTGCGAAGATCCATAAGAATGTTCAGAGTTTGCGGTAGGAATCCGGGGATATGGAGAGAAAAAAATCGGTCTGTTACGCTCTGGTTTGAGTCATGTTGTATGAACTGGCGAGAGCTTTCCTGAGCTAAAGGTTAGCTGATGACCGCTAACAGTGGTTTGCTAACTGATAGCTGGTAGGTAGTTAGCTGGCTAGCTTCAGTTGAGGGTAAATAGAGTAAATAGAAATACTTTAGGAAAAAAAACAGATCCACACCTCATTGGGTGAGGCGGGTTGCAGGAGAGTATTTAGAAGTTGAGGTTTAGGAAAATGTTTTAAAAAGATATGCGAAGAAAAATACGTAAAAAGGTATATACAAGGGACATGACAGGACAAAAACAAAGACGTCTGACTGCTACGCCGTCTTGGATTTTTTTTAACTCTGATGCTGGCTGCTATCAGAGTATTGACCTTAGCCATGCTCAGATAGCTCTGTCACATCAACAGATCTGTTCTGGAAATCACATGAAAAGAGTTGCTGTGGGATGACTGATAAATATTTCTTATCCTTTTTTAAATTTCTGTATTAAATTTCTCTAAAGCTCAGTGAAATGGTCAGGATGTAAAACTTAAGAGTGTTCATATCACACATATATTGTGGGATAATACTTTGCGTTCTTGCTTACGCAACCTGCAAATATAATCTAAGCTTGTCTGTCTATACTGTAGAATATATACAATACACCCTTGCTTTTGTTTGGTACAATGTAATGCAATGTAATATACACTTGATGTAATACAGTTAATGTACATCGTTATCCCCTGAAAGTGCATAAATCAGCACTGTCTATCAACAACTATAATACATGTAAATTCATCTATAAAATGAATGAGAAGCCTAATCATAATGATCCCATTGATAGCATCCTGTTTGATATCCTGTCTGTATGTAACTGACAATTAACCAGAAGAGGAGGAGGCAGATGAGAATCTCTGCATTAAGTATTAATTGTTCAATTCCCCTTGTAAGAAATGCTATTTTGAGATCAAGGGAGATTCATAGATTCCTCTCATCGTTATTGAATAATTTACCGGCCTTGCCTACGTGCTCATTAAGGGAACGAGGGAGGGAGGAAGGGAGGGAGGGAGGGAGGGAGGGAGGGAGGGAGGGAGGGAGGGAGGGAGGGAGGTGGATGTAAAGAGTGAATGAGAGGCCTGATAGGATAAATTTTAAACAGATAAAAACAGAGTCAGACATAATCAGATAAAGGGAGAGATTGTGAGGTGGAAACGAGAGAGATGGAAAAGAAGCGCGAGAGAAAAGAGAGACATTGTAACATCGTAGAAGGGGGTGAGAGGTAGATTGAGAGAGAATACAGAAAGGGGGAGAGTCAAATACATACAGATCAGAGAGAGAGGGAGAGAGAGAGAGAGAGAGAGAAATATCACTTGCAGTCAGTGTCATGATTAAAACACTCACTCATAGGAGTTGAGGGGGGCCTCTCTGTCTTCCAACCCTTTTCCCCTTGTCTCCTTTGAACTAAGGATGTGTCGACAGGCTAAAAGAGTTTGGTTAAAGTTGAGCAATCGCAGATATGAGGTGCAGTGAGATGGGTCTTTGAATTAGTGTGGGTATACAGAGAGAGAGAGTCTGGTGAGAGAGGGTGATATTAAGAGACTGCGGGGCAACACTGTATATAGACATAATATCTTCTGTGATTGCAATATTTACTGTACATTTGTATTTTTTATTTCACTATTGTTTATTATCTACTTCACTTGCTTTTGCAATGTTAACATATGTTTCCAATGCCAATGAAGCCTTTTAATTTAATTGAGAGAGCGGGGGGGGTCTGGTGAGAGAGCGAGATATTAAAGTCTGCGGGGTTGAGCAGAGAAAAGAGGAGGGAAGAGGAGGTTAAGTCCCATGATCCTCTCTGGTGTGTGTGTGTGTCAAATGTGTCAGTTTTTTTTATGCTGTTGATTCCTCCAAAGAAGGGAAACATCTGTCCCAAAGCCTCCAACACGCACGCCATAATGTGTCTGTCACTCCGTGTCATAAGACCTGGATAACATGACACACACTGCATACATATGAAGCTACCAGAACACCTCTCCTGTTGAAACTTTTGTTCCTGTCTACATGTAAGTCTGTTTCCACCCCTTTCATATTACAGGTTTTTTGGATTGCTTACACACTAAAATTAAAAGTAGTACACTATTAGCAAAACCTTACACTCAAGAAGCAAAACATCAGCCCATATTTGCACAACTATAAGCACATTGTCAACACAGTATTCAGGTGTGCAAACACTCGTTTGCTTAACCACGGCCTGACCACGGTTGCTCAACCACGGCCTGACGCTGAGGGAGGCTGGACTGCGAGTCGACTGGAAAATAGGTATTGTAAAAATATCATCATATCATCATTTTTTTTCCTACATAGGATTGAGGGTCAGGGACGACAAGGGGGAAGGCCTCCTATGTTCACAGATCAGCAAGAGAGGGAGATAGTAAACATGGTTTTGGCCAACAATGCTATAACACTCAAGCAGCTCCAAGCTAACATTGTCAATAACCACACCATTTTCAGCGATATCCATCAGGTCTCAACATCAACACTGCCACGCATCCTAAAAAAAAAAACATATTCAAATGAAGCAAATTTATCGAGTGCCTTTCGAGCGCAATTCTGAAAGGGTGAAACGACTGCGGCATGATTATGCAGAGGTATGTATTCACTTTAGCAGTTTGATCTTGCATACTGTCTCATAATCTCTTACTGTACTGTAATATGTATACTAGATCTATACTGAACTACACAATTTTGCCTGACACTGTTTTTCTGAGAGTTTTACGAATGGATGGAGAGGAGATCCAGCATGAGTTAATTTACGTGGATGAGGCTGGGTTCAACCTGACGAGAAAACAAGGAGGGGAAGAAGCATCATTGGCCACAGGGCTATAGTCAATGACCCAGGGCAACGTGGGGGTAATATAACACTCTGTGCAGCCATTACACAGAATGGGGTCCTCCAAAGCCATGCCTATATGGGCCCTTACAACACAGCACTCATACTTACATTCTTGGACCAATTGCACAACATAACAGCAGCAAATCAAATCGATCATATGCAATACATTGTTGTCTGGGACAATGTGTCTTTCCACCGCTCTGCTCTGGTTCAGAACTGGTTTCAGCAACATCCACATTTCACCGCCCTATATCTTCCACCATACTCTCCATTCCTCAACCCTATAGAATAGTTTTTCTCGGCATGGCGGTGGAAGGTGTATGATCTCCGTCTCCAGGCTGAGGTACCCCTCATCCAAGCCATGGAGTAGGCCTGTGACCAGATGGAGGTAGCAGCAATGCAAGGATGGATTCGTCATTCAAGACGTTTCTTTCCAAGGTGTCTTGCTAATGACAACATTGCCTGCAATGTTGATGAAATTCTCTGGCCAGATCCAGCTAGGCGAAGAGACAATGTCTAGTTATTTTTTTAATTATTTTTTTTAACTTACAATACGTAAAGTGACGTTTGGTTACAGTATTATGAATCTCCATGTTGACATGGACGTGGGCGTGTTGAGAAATAAATGAATTTCTTCAGTCTGCAACATTGGTCTTGTGTAGTGTGGTGAATTTACATTATATTTGTACTTTGTTGATAGTAGCCTACTCTAATCATATGGAAGTAGAAGTGTTAAAAGTGGTTTAGGTTTATCACAGCAGAGTGTAACTCGTGCAAACAGAGTATAGTAATGTGAAACGTGTGTGTTTCATATGGTAACAAAGTGTGGTTTTTAAAAAGAAGTGTATAGATTTTACAAGAGTGTTTAATTTTGCAAAGGATCTGTAGTGTTTTGCTAATTGGGTGTGTGGTTGTGCTAATTGTGTGTGGTGTTTTGAAAACACGGGCCCTGTTTTGAAAATTGTGCTTAAGCAATCAAAAAAAACTGTAACATCAGTCTTGTTATAGATGCCACAGAATATGTGTTGTGTACATATACTCACCACCCCCTACTAACATATATTACCTTACCCCTCTCTAGCTCTTTCTCTCTCTGTCTCTCTCTCCATCTCTCTCTGTCTGTCTCTCTCTCTCTGTTTCTCTCTCCATCTATCTCTGTCTCTCTCTCTCTGTCTGTCTCTCTCTCCCTCTCTCTCTGTCTGTCTCTCTCTCTCATGCTTGTACTGTAAAGTATATACTAGAACATCTTAAGCACAAGAACCCGTCTATGGTCCCTGAATTCCCCCCAGCCACAACAGAATACAGCAGATGCTACCATAAAAGCCATCAATATTTGATATGTTCTCTGTCTCTCTTCCCCTCTCTGATACAGTATTTTGTATTCCCTGCGACACCACCAGTGCTCTTTTTGTGTCCTTTCAGTCAATACATGTGTCATTGTGTTTATGAAGCATTAAGCATTTGAACGGGCCCTGACGCTGGAGCAATGAATACCTTAATGGAACAACAAGTCCTAACATTGTAGCTGATAGAAGGATGATGTGTGTGTGTGTGTGTGTGTGTGTGTGTGTGCCTGTGTGCATTTGTGTGTGTGCATTTGTGTGTGTGCATTTGTGTGTGTGCATTTGTGTGTGTGTGTTTGTGTGTGTGTGTGTGTTTGCGTGGGTGTGTGTGTGTGTTTGTGTGGTGTTCATGTGTGTGTTTGTGTGGGTGTGTTTGTGTGGTGTTCATGTGTGTGTTTGTGTGGGTGTGTTTGTGTGGTGTTCGTGTGTGTGTTTTTGTGGGTGTGTTTGTGTGGGTGTGTGTGTGTATTAGCAGGTGGCTAATTAGCCTGACTGGATGTGTTTTCCCTGTGTTTAAATGAAAGGTTTGTTGGCTCTGCGGTGTGTCATAATTCTGCATCGGCTCATTTTAAGTATGCTTTAAAAGCATTGATTAATTTCATCAGGAATTAGAGACGAGGGGTGGAAAAAGACAATTAATTTGCATAACAGAGGATGAAATAGGAGGAGGCCATTAGACAGGCAGGGATAAATACAACTGAGGTAGATGGGAGTCTAGAGCCTAAGTGAACATAATGTCACAGAAATGTCACATCATTTGATTTCCTTTGTGGGTAAGGATACGGCTTTGCAGTCGAACATGAATGGAAATATTATTCATATTCACCTTTGCCCAAAGCCCAGATATGGCACATATTACAGGTGTCTCAACCAAATGAAAAGCCCACATCCTAATCCCTTCAATCCACAAACTGCTTGTTACATTTCCTTCATTAACATATTCTTTGAGTAAGTAATAATCCAGGTTTAATCTGGATTAACCAAACAGCCATCACCCAGTATGCATAGACAGATACAGTCATGGTCACACTGACACACACGTGTACTGTATAGTGGTCGTATGTGGTCCCAGATATAGTGGTGTTATGTTGCAATGCAGAGCATGTCTCTTAAGAGCTTCCATTAGTAAAAGCAGTGGTTCGCGCTTTCAGTTTCACACGAATGCTGCCATCAATCCACAGTTTCTGGTTTGGGAATGTTTTAATCGTTGCTATGGGTACGACATCGTCAATGCACTTTCTAATGAACTCGCTCACCGAATCAGCGTATTCATCAATGTTGTTGTTGGAAGCAATGCGGAACATATCCCAGTCCACGTGATTGAAGCAGTCTTGAAGCGTGGAATCAGATTGGTCGGACCAGCGTTGAACAGACCTGAGCGCGGGAGCTTCTTGTGTAAGTTTCTGTCTGTAGGCTGGGAGCAACAAAATGGAGTCGTGGTCAGCTTTTCCGAAAGGAGGGCGGGGAGGGCCTTGTATGCGTTGCGGAAGTTAGAATAACAATGATCTAGGGTTTTACCAACCCTGGTTGCGCAATCGATATGCTGATACAATTTAGGGAGTCTTGTTTTCAGATTAGCCTAGTTAAAATCCCCAGCTACAATGAATGCAGCCTCAGGATATGTTGTTTCCAGTATGCATAGAGGGCATTAAAGTTCGTTCAGGGCCATTGATGTGTCTGCTTGGGGGGGGATATATACGGCTGTGATTATAATCGAAGAGAATTCCCTTGGTAGATAATGCGGTCGACATTTGATTGTGAGCGATTCTAAGTCGGGTGAACAGAAGGACTTGAGTTCCTGTATATTGTTATGATCACACCACGTCTCATTAATCATAAGGCATACCCCCCCGCCCCTCTTCTTCCCAGAAAGATGGTTGTTTCTGTCGGCGCGATGCGTGAAGAAACCAGCTGGCTGCACCGACTCCGTTAGCGTCGAGAGAGAGAGAGCCATGTTTCCGTGAAGAAAAGAACGTTACAGTCTCTGATGTCTCTCTGGAATGCTACCCTTGCTCGGATTTCATCAACCTTGTTGTCAAGAGACTGGACATTGGCGAATAGTATGCTAGGGAGTGGTGCGCGATGTGCCCGTCTCCGGAGCCTGACCAGAAGACCGCTTCGCCTCTTTTACGATGTCGTTGTTTTGGTTCGCCAGCTGGGATCCGCTTCCGGAAAGTCATATTCCTGGTCGTAATGATGGTCAGTTGACTTTGCTCTTATATTTAGAAGTTCCTCCCGACTGTATGTAATGAAACCTAAGATGTAAAAAAACTAAATACTGCATAGTTTCCTAGGAACGCGAAGCGAGGCGGCCATCTCTGTCGGCGCCGGAAGTCCAGTGAAGACACTTGCCAGTTGGTCAGCGCATGCTCGGAGTACACCTCCGGGTAATCCGTCTGGCACTGTGGTATTGTGAATGTTGACCTGTTTGAAGGTCTTACTCACATTGGCAACAGGGAGTGTGATGACACAGTCGTCCGGAACAGCTGGTGCTCTCATGCATGCTTCAGTGTTACTTGCCTCGAAGCGAGCATAGAAGTACTTTTGCTCGTCTGGTAGGCTTGTGTCACTGGGCAGCTCACGGCTGTGCTTCCCTTTGTAGTCAGTAATAGTTTGCAAGCCCCGCCACATCTGATGAGTGTCGGAGCCCATGTAGTACGATTCAATCTTAGTCCTGTGTTCACGCTTTGCCTGTTTGATGGTTTGTCGAAGGGCATAGCAGGATTTCTTATAAGCGTCCGGGTTAGAATCCCACTCCTTAAAGTGGCTGCTCTACCCTTTAGCTCAGTGTAGATGTTGCCTGTAATCCATGGCTTCTGTTTGGGGAATGTACCTACTGCCATCGGAAGAATCCCAGAACATATTCCAGTCTATCAAAACAATCCTGTAGCTTAGCATCTGTGTCATCTGACCACTTCCGTATTGATCGAGTCACTGGCACTTCCTGCTTTAGTTTTTGCTTGTAAGCAGGAATCAGGATGACAGAGTTATGGTCATATTTGCCAAATGGCGAGGGAAAGCTTTGTATGTGTCTCTGTGTGTGGAGTAAAGGTGGTCTTCTTTATCTCTGGTTGCACATGTAAAACAGGTAAAACAGATTTAAGTTTCCCTGCATTAAAGTTCCCGGCCACTAGGAGTGCCGGCTCATCCATTTTCTTGTTTTCTTATTGACTTATGCAGCTTGCTGAGTGTGGTCTTAGTGCCAGCATTGGTTTGTGTTGGTAAATAGACAGCTACGAGAAATATAGATGAAAACTCACTTGGTAAATAGTGTGGTCTACAGCTTATCATGAGATACTCTACCTCAAGTGAGCAAAACCTTGAGACTTCCTTAATATTAGATTTTGTGCACCAGTTGTTATTTACAAATAGACACAGACCAGCCACCCCTTGTCTTACTGAAGGCAGCTGTTCTTTCTTGCCGATGGATGGAAAACTCAGCCAGCTGTGTGTTATCCATGTCGTCATTCACCCACGACTCTGGGAAACATAAGATATTACAGTTTTTAATGTCCCATTGGTACGTTAGTTGAAGCTCATCCATTTTATTATCCAATGATTGCACGTTGGCTAATGGTAGAGGTGGATTACCCACTCGCCATCTGATCATTACAAGGCACACACCGACCTACGTCCCCGATATCTCTGTCTCTTCTTCAAGTGAATGACAGGGATTTGGGCCTTGTCCGGTGTTTGCAGTAAGTCCTTAGAGTCCGAGTCATTAAAGAAAAAATTATTCATCCCGTATGAGGTGAGTAATCACTGTCCTGATATCCAGAAGCTATTTTCTGTCATGAGAGACAGTGGCAGAAACATTTTCTACAAAAGAAGTTACAAATAACGTGAAAAACACACACAATAGCACAATTGGTTAGGATCCTGTGAAACGGCAGCCATCTCCTCCGGTGCCATTATTTATTAAGTATGTATCTATCATCGATTTTGCAGACTAATGTAAGATAGCCTACTATTTCTAATGTGATGAGTAGATTGGATAGTCATAAGTTACGCTAATAATATACTGTACATGTCTCACTGTTCTCAAAAAATATTGTTCTGCTTTTCTTCTCCTTTCTTTGCACAAGTCCAGAGCTCAGCCCCAGCTCGAGGGACATCCATAGCTCAGCCCCAGAAAGAGGGACATCCAGAGCTCAGCCCCAGCTAGAGGGACATCCAGAACTCAGCCCTAGCTAGAGGGACATCCAGAGCTCAGCCCCAGCTAGAGGGACATAAAGAGCTCAGCCCCAGCTAGAGGGACATCCAGAGCTCAGCCCCAGCTAGAGGGACATCCAGAACTCAGCCCCAGCTAGAATACTTTTTGGGGAGGATCTCAGGAAATTGCCTTTTGTAACATCTCTCCTCTTCGTCTGATGATGAGGAATAGGAATCATCGGAACAACACGCAGCGTGGTAAGTGTTCATAGTAAATTTAATTAAATAAACTGAACACTGAATGACAAAAAAACAACAAAGAGAGTGAACGACACTAAACAGTCCTGTAAGGTGAAAAAACACAAAACAGGAAACAACTACAACTACCCCCCAAGGTGTGGACTCTGGCTGCAAAACCTGAACCTATAGGGGAGTGTCTGGGTGGGCATTTCACCGCGGTGGCGGCTCTGGTGCGGGACGTTGACTCCACTCCACCTTAGTCTTGGCCCACTTAGGTGGCGCCTCTGTAGTGGCAACCCTCGCCGCCGACCCCGAACTCGGGACCCTTACAGCGGGTGCCGGATGGGCGGGAGACTCTGGCGGCGCTGGACAGGCGGGAGACTCTGGCGGTGCCGGACAGGCGGGAGACTCTGGCGGTGCCGGACAGGCGGGAGACTCTGGCGGTGCCGGAGTGAAGGGCGACTCTGGCGGCTCCGGAGTGAAGGGCGGCTCTGGCGGCTCCGGAGTGAAGGGCGGCTCTGGCAGCTCCGGACTGAAGGGCGGCTCTGGCACCTCCGGACAGATCGGCGGCTCTGGCAGCTCCGGACAGGAGGGCGGCTCTGGCAGATCCGGACTGGAGGGAGACTTGGTTCTGGGAGCAGGCACGGGACTCACCAGACTGGGGAGACTTACAGGCGGCCTCTTCCTTGGCCGAGGCACCTGATGCACTGGGCCGTGGAGGTGCACTGGAGGTCTTGAGCAATGAGCCTGCACAACCCGTCCTGGCTGGATACTGAAGCCCGGCAAGTGCGGAGAGTTGGAACAGGCCGCACTGGGCTGTGCTGGTGAACCGGGGACACCGTGCATAGGGCTGGTGTCATATAATCTGGGCCGAGGAGACGCACTGGAGACCAGATGCGCTGAGCCTGCTTCATCCCTCCTGGCTCGATGCACACTCTAGCCCGGCCGATACGAGGAGCTGCAATGTAACATACCGGGCTGTGAACGTGCACTGGAGACACCGTGCGCTCCACACGTAACATGGTGCCTGAACTTGTCTCCCTTTGGTTGGTGACTCTTTTTCGCTGTCTTTCTTTTTCTCAATCTCCCCCTCTCACACATGCACGCACGCACCCACACAGTTGAAGTCGGAAGTTTACATACACTTAGGTTGGAGTCATTAAAACTCATTTTTTAACCACTCCACAAATTTATTGTTAACAAACTACAGTTTTCGCCAGTCAGTTAGGACATCTACTTTGTGACACAAGTAATTTTTCCAATTTTTTTTACAGACAAATTATTTAACTTATAATTCACTGCATCACAATTCCAGTGGGTCAGAAGTTTACATACACTGAGTTGACAGTGCCTTTAAACAGCTTGTAAAATTCTAGAAAATTATGTCATGGCTTTAGAAGCTTATGATAGGCTTATTGATATAATTTGAGTCAATTGGAGGTGTACCTGTGGATGTAGTTCAAGGCTTACCTTCAAACTCAGTGCCTCTTTGCTTGATATCATGGGAAAATCAAAAGAAATGTATCTTCCCCTAAGAAATCAGAAAGACCTCAGAAAATAAAATTGTAGACCTCCACAATTCTGTCTCAACCTTGGGAGCAATTTCCAAACACCTGAAGGGACCACGTTCATCTGCACAAGAAAGGATGCGCATTCTGTCTCCTAGAGATTAAAGTACTTTGGTGCAAAAAGTGCAAATCAATCCTAGAACAACAGCAAAGGACCTTTGGAAGATGCTGGAGGAAACAGGTACAAAAGTATCTATATTCCACAGTAAAACGAGTCCTATATAAACATAGCACGGGGGTGGCAGCATCATGTTGTGAGGGTGCTTTGCTGCAGGAGGGACTGGTGCATTCACAAAATAGATGGTATCATGAGGGAGGGAAATTATGTGGATATATGAAGCAACATCTCAAGACATTAGTCAGGAAGTTAAAGCTTGGTCGCAAATGGGTCTTCCAAATGGACAATGACCCCAAGCATGCTTCCAAAGTTGTGGCAAAATGGCTTAAGGACAACAAAGTCAAGGTATTGGAATGGCCATCACAAAGCCCTGACCTCAATCCTATAGAAAATTGTGGGCAGAACTGAAAAAGCATGTGCGATAAAGGAGGCCTACAAACCTGACTCAGTTACACCAGCTCTGTCAGGAGGAATGGGCCAAAATTCACCCAACTTATTGTGGGAAGCTTGTGGAAGGCTACCCGAAACGTTTGACCCAAGTTAAGCAATTTAAAAGCAATGCTACCGAATACTAATTGAGTGTACATAAACTTCTGAACCACTGGGAAATAAAAACTGAAAAGCTTAAATAAATCATTCTCTCTACTATTATTCTGACATTTCACATTCTTAAAATAAAGTGGTGATCCTTACTGACCTAAGACACAGAATTTTTACTAGGATTAAATGTCAGGAATTGTGAAAAACGTTGTTTAAATGTATTTGGCTAAGGTGTATGTAAACTTCCGACTTCAACTGTACATACATACATACATACATACATACATACATACATACATACATACATACACACACCCACACACACACACAGTTTTGTATTGATATCCTTGTGGGGACCAAATGTTTGACTCCCATCCAAAATACCCCCTAACCCAAACCCTAAACTTAACCCTTAACCTAACCATAACCCTAACCTCAACCCAAAGCCTAACCTTGACTCCAAACCCCTAACCATATAACTATACCTACTGTAACACTAACTCCTAACCATCAACATAACTTCAACCCCTAACCATAACCTTAATTCTAACCCTAACCATAATTGTAACCCTAACCCTACACCTAACCCCTAATCCTAAAATAGTGTTTTTCCTCATGAGGACCGTCAAAATGTCCCAACTTGTCCAAATATGCCTTGTTTTACTGTCCTTGTGAGGACTTCAAGTAGCCACTGGTATAGTTAGACACACACACACACACACACACACACAGTGAGTCACAAGTGCCAAATATTTAATCAGAGTGATTAATTTTCCCAGTGTGATTAAACGAGGCATGTGATTACTTGCTGCTAAGGAAGAGACCAGTGTGTGGGTGTGAGAGAGTGTTTCTGCTTTACCTTGTGAGTGTGTGTCCTGTTCTCTCTCTCTCTCTCTCTCTCTCTCTCTCTCTCTCTCTCTCTCTCTCTCTCTCTCTCTCTCTCTCTCTCTCTCTCTCTCTCCCTCCCTCCCTCCCTCCCTCCCTCCCTCCCTCCCTCCCTCCCTCCCTCCCTCTCTCTCTCTCTCTCTCTCTCTCTCTCTCTCTCAGTGTTTTAGTATCATGAAATATTATTCAAATGTGTTCTTATAAACCCCCAGGAAGAATATGACAATATTTTTTTTTAACATCTGACAAGTGAGCACCTTACATGTGGTCATTTTCATAACTTCTTTGACTGTTTGGGAATGACATATACTAAAGCATTTGTGAAAATTCTATAGCAATATAGAGCGGGAAAAAAGCAGGGCGTTTGGACAATTAATAGACACTACAGTAAATAAAATCTAACAAAAACATCTGTTTTGTCCACAAACCGATATGCTATAGCCGATCAGAGCTACAGTAGGTCTATATACAAATAAACCATTTGCCACATGGGCCTGCCATCATTCACTTGAACTTTGCGTTTACAGGCAGTAACAACAGCACGACTTTAGATCATTAGAACACATTTGCCAAAAGCCACAAAATATACCTGAATGGATTTCTGCAAGTATGTAAATAGTCCTCTTACATTTGGGAACTTTACAATCCTATGGATCAAACATCCATGAAAAGGTGGTCCCTCTCTCTCAGTTGTCTACGCACATTAAAAAAAAGATCAACAACTAATGCTAGCCGGAGCGAAATGTGCTAAAATCTAATGAGGGAACCCTAGATAAACCCTCTCAAACCTTTTCAGCTAGTTGGCCGTCAAAATTGCACTGATAAACTATGGGGAATAGTAGCCTCCTCGTCCTTCTGCAGCATGGCTGCCAATGCATGCTTGTCTCAACCCATGTTCTGAAAACTGAATGGGAACTTGCCTGCCTGCCAAATATATTTGATTCACAACGAAGAGATATGCTAACTGTGGAAAGGTTAATCAAGTTCAGCATAGCTAGCTAGCTAGCAAAGCAATTTACATTTCTTAGCATTTAAATGACACCTGCATCTCTAGCTGTAGCCACTGAAAAATTATATGAGAAAAAGTCTGTCACTCACCCACTCCTCCAATGACATGACATCCTTCCAGCAGCTAGCTAGCTAGTTAACGTTAGGTTCCGTACTTTTAGCATGCTAAATAAACAGCTAGTTACAAAAATACAAACCCTAGCCCAGGAGTGTCAAACTCAATCAGCTATTGAAAAAACACAACGAATCCGCAGGCCAGACATAGCCTGTTTGTTGTTATAAAAATCTTGCAACTGCGACCCAAACTGGCCATTGTTTTATTGAAAAAATATGTCCCTTTATAATGTCCACGTATGTACATAGGATGATGTATATAGCATTTTAATATGTTATAACAAAAGAAGATAAGTAACGTTTGTCCAGCCTTTGCTGCTGTGCTTGCAGATGTGCATAATATGCTGCGATCCTAATAATAACGTATTTAACAACTCTAAATAACAAAACTGTAGCTATAGGTTGTTGTAACATTTAAACTTAATACTTTTTAATTGCACTGCATGGATCGCCGGTGCAGTTGAATGCCGCATTGCTGTATGGTGTATTCAAAATGTCTTGTTGGTTGAATGGCCAGCCTAGGCTACTTCTCAAATGTTGCTGTAATAGGTCTACATATTTCTCCTTAACCGCCATCGATAGGAGACATTACTGTGTAGCCGTATTCATCAACCTGGCCAAGGCTTTCGACTCTGTCAATCACAACATTCTTATTGGCAGACTCAACAGCCTTGGTTTCTCAAATAATTGCCTCACTTGGTTCACCAACTACTTCTCCGATAGAGTTCAGTATGTCAAATCGGAGGGCCTGTTGTCCGGACCTCTGGCAGTCTCTATGGGGGTGCCACAGGGTTCAATTCTTGGGTCGACTCTCTTCTCTATATACATCAATGATGTCGCTCTCGCAGTTGGTGATTTCTTGATCCACCACTACGCAGACGACAAGATTCTGTATACCTCTGGCCCTTCATTGGACACTGTGTTAACTAACCTCCAGATGAGCTTCAATGCCTCCAACTGCTCTTAAATAAAAGTAAAACTAAATGCATTCTCTTCAACTGATTGCTGCCCGTACCTGCCCGCCCGTCCAGCATCACTACTCTGGACGGTTCTGACTTAGAATATGTGGACAACTACAAATACCTAGGTGTCTGGTTAGACTGTAAACTCTCCTTCCAGACTCACATTAAACATATCCAATCCAAAATTAAATCTAGAATTGGCTTCGTATTTCGCAACAAGGCATCCTTCACTCATGCTGCCAAACATACCCTCGTAAAACTGACCATCATACCTGATCCTCGAATTTGGCTATGTAATTTACCAAATATCCTCCAACACTCTACTCAACAAATTGGATGCAGTGTATCACAGTGCCGTCTGTTTTGTCACCAAAGCCCCATTTACTACCCACCACTGCGACCTGTATGCTCTCGTTGGCTGGCCCTCACTTCATACTCGTCGCCAAACCCACTGGCTCCAGGTCATCTATAAGTCTCTGCTAGGTAAAGCCCCGCCTTATCTCAGCTCATTGGTCACCATAGCAGCACCCACCCGTAGCACTCGCTCCAGCAGGTATATCTCACTGGTCACCCCCAAAGCCAATTCTTCCTTTGGCCGCCTCTCCTTCCAGTTCTCTGCTGCCAATGACTGGAACAAAGTGCAAAAATCTCTGAAGCTGGAGACACTTACCTCCCTCACTAGCTTTAAGCACCAGCTGTCAGAGCAGCTCACAACTAGCCTACCTGGTTAAATAAAGGTGAAATAAAATAAAATAAATAAATGTTGTTTTGTAGCAGGTTTTGTTTTTTGGTTATCCAGTCTCAATCTTTAAAAACTGAAGCCAGACCGCAGCATTTTAGTATCCTAGCTAGTGCTGTGGCATGTGTGTATACTTTACAGTGGCTCCTCCTTTAAAAGTTGCAAGTTTGCACCGTGGGACTTAGAGGTACCCAGCATCACGGCTTAATTGCTCCAGACCACCACAAGGGGGAGACAGAGCACTCATAATGCATTTGGGTCCCAAGCTTTTTACATGACCAATCATATCGAGTGGTTCCAATGATGAATTTGACAGAGCCACCGATCCCTGGATGAAGATGGCTCCGCTGCGCGCTGTAAACGGACGCAATACATGGGACAGGAATGCAGCACAATTGAAGTTGAATTCACCAACGCGAGCGCATCAGGCTGTAATTTCATAAAGTAGATAACTCAACTGTTGACGCTCTTGTGCATCCCATTCCGGCCGCAGACCTTGTGTTTGACACGTATGCTAGCCTATTAGCCATGTTATGACTAAGTTGTGATCATTACCCTTGCTAGTTTACTTATCTATTGTTCACCTCATACCTTTTTTGCCCTATTGGTTAGAGCCTGTAAGTAAGCATTTCACTGTTCTATTCGGGTGCACGTGACAAATACATTTTGATTTGATTTGATTGTATTGACATTCCCAGCCTTAGTTAGTCATTCATTTTTCAGCAAATAATCTACCAGGCCAGCTGTGAGTTACAACATGTTTTAGACTACCAAGAAAATGATTGGTGAATTATATTAATCATGCATTGAACTGCATCTATCTATTCTGCCAACAATGCCTATTTTTAAAACCTCTCATAAAGTTGGTTTCATAGCATCAACTAGGAATTTGATATTTTTTGCCTGATATTATGATTGTCTGTTTGTTTCAAATCTGCAAAGTAGTTAAAACACTGTCAGTTCCACTTCAAATGTCCAGTTCTCTGCCCTTTTGTGTCTCTGATGTTGCAGTTGCTGATAACCAATCACAGGACAGGGATGAGTGAACAGGGTAGTCAGTTTAGGGTGTTATCATGTTACAGTGTGTGTGTGTGTTATACACTACATAACCAAAAGTATGTGGACACCTGCTCATCGAACATCTCATTCCAAAATCATGGGCATTAATATGGAGTTAGTCCCCCCTTTGCTGCTATAACAGCATCCACTCTTCTGGGAAGGCTTTCCACTAAATGTTGGAATATTGTTGCGGGCACTTGCTTCCATTCAGCCACAAGAGCATTAGTGAGGTCGGGCACTGATGTTGGGTGATTAGGCCTGGCTCGCAGTCGGCATTCCAATTCATCCCTAAGATGTTCAATGGGGTTGAGGTCAGGGCTCTGTGCAGGCCAGTCAATCTTGACAAACCATTTCTGTATGGACCTCGCTTTGTGCACGTGGGCATTGTCATGCTGAAAATGGAAACTGTTGCCACAAAGTTGGAAGCACAGAATTATCTATAATGTATGCTGTAGCGTTAATATTTCCCTTTACTGGAAGT
Source organism: Oncorhynchus mykiss (assembly GCF_013265735.2). Taxonomy (NCBI): domain Eukaryota; kingdom Metazoa; phylum Chordata; class Actinopteri; order Salmoniformes; family Salmonidae; genus Oncorhynchus; species Oncorhynchus mykiss. The sequence goes on along the minus strand of NC_048569.1, from coordinate 18,755,048 downwards.
AAGGAGCCAACCTGAACCATGAAAAACAGCCCAAGACCATTATTCCCCTTCCACCAAACTTTATAGTTGGCATTATGCATTAGTGCAGGTAGCGTTCTCCTGGCATCCGCCAAACCCAGATTAGTCCGTCGGACTGCCAGATGGGGAAGCCTGATTCATTACTCCAGAGAATGCATTGCCACTGCTCCAGAGTCCAATGGCGGGGAGCTTTACACCATTCCAGCCGACGCTTGGTATTGTGCGTGGTGATCTTAGGCTTGTGTGCGGCTGCCCTGCTATGGAAACCCATTTCATGAAGCTCCCAACTAACAGTTCTTGTGCTGACGTTGCTTCCAGAGGTAATTTGGATCTCGGTAGTGACTGTTGCAACCGAGGACAGACAATTTTTACACGCTACACGCTTCAGCACTCAGCTATCCTGTTCTGTGAGCTTGTGTAGCCTACCACTGTTGTTACTCCTAGATGTTTCCACTTCACAATAATAGCACTAGCAGGGCGGAAATTTGACGAACTGACTTGATGGAAAGGTGGCATCCTATGACAATGCCATGTTGAAAGTCACTGAGCTCTTCTGTAAGGCCATTCTACTGCCAATGTTTGTCTATGGAGATTGCATGGATGTGTGCTCGATTTTATACACCCATGGCTGAAATAGCTGAATAGATTAATTTGAAGGGGTTTCCACATACGTTTGTATGTATAGTTTAGCTTTGTAGCTTTACAGCTGTAATCTGATGAAGTAGGGCATGTTTATTAAAGTCCTACGGCCTGGACATGGCACAGCTAAGGTCACTGGGACAAGCTGTGTGTTTGTGTGTTTGTGTGTGTGTGTCTGTGTGATAGCTGGTGTCTCTCCAAAAACAAATGAGATGTCTTTTTGCCCAGAAGGTGGGTTGGATGGAGGGATAGAAGGGCTCTCTGGAGAACAAATTAACACTGACAGACTAGCTCCAGATGGAGAGAACACCATCCCTCCAGCCAAGAGCTCTCTCTTTTCTCTCACTCAATCTCTACTTCTTTCTCTCCCTCTATCATGTCTTCACTCTGTCTCTCTTGTAATCTCTCCTCTTCTCCACCATGGTCAATGTGATTGAGTGGGATTTTCTGCTACATCTTGTGTGTCTGCATCTGTGAAGAAAACAATGATTGGGAGATAGCTGTGGTCCAAGATGATAAATGTGAATAAGTTCTCACACACAACATGAGAAAACATACTGTCGCGTAGAGTAGCCCAGAAGGCTAAACTGAAAAACTTAACCTCTATCAAATAAAATGATGGCAGAGCTGAAAAAGTACTTCTGCGCAAGGGTGTTAATTTACATAATGATTCCGGAAGAAAAACAGTACCCTACAGCAAACTATACATTATGGGACAGCTAAGACAGTGCTGCCCCCATCCAAATGTTCACCCCCCTTTGAACTGACAAAGAGACTCCTTTTGTAAGCCCCTCCCATCAGAACGTACCAAACACTTTAATTAGTTAAGATATTACCAACATCCAAGCATTTTTCACTCAGCTAAACATATCAATTATATACATTGCACTTTTGCAATCCGTTCATCATGATACAATATAACACAATATAACAAATTTACAAAATCCCATCACTACTGACTCGGTGTCTTCCAATACGCCCCCCATTCACATGAACGAGCCATTCGGGACAGGCACTACAAAGCCAGCCCGATTGCAGTAGCTCTGGTCCTTATCCCAGCATACGTGGTAGCGAGGGAGAGGAGGAACAGAACAAACAAACAGTTCGCTCATTCATAAGTACAATAAATGTTGCTTGAATTAAACATGAACGCTTGTCTGTATATTCTTTATACCATAACAAACTGTTACTGATGGGAGGTAAGAATAAAGTGTGCAATGAATGTACTAAGATAGGGAAGTTAACTTGTGTGTTGACCCACATTGCTAACGTAGCTGATAACGGAGCAGGGAGAGGGAGATGAGTGTGCCCATTTTACCTCTCCTTATTCCCTCTTTCACACCACTCGTTCGTTTTCCCCACAATTCTTCTCTCTCTCTCGCTCTCTCGCTCTCTCTCTCTCTCTCGCTCTCTCTCTCTCTCTCCCTCTCTCTCTCTCGCTCTCTCTCTCTCTCTCTCTCTCGCTCTCTACCTCTCTCTCTCTCTCTCTCTCTCTACCTCTCTCTCTCTCTCTCTCTCTCTCTCTCTCTCTCTCTCTCTCTCTCTTTCTCTCTCTCGCTCTCTACCTCTCTCTCTCTCTCTCGCTCTCTCCCTCTCTCTCTCGCTCTCTCTCTCTCTCTCTCTCTCGCTCTCTACCTCTCTCTCTCTCTCTCTCCCTCTCTCTCTCCCTCTCCCTCTCTCTCTCTCTCTCTCTCTCTTTCTCTCTCGAAATCAGTATTTAATTTTTTTCCTCTTCCGCTGGTTGCTCTTTACTCCTCTCCCCACTCTGAGGGAGACAGCATATTAAACCAGGTTTCACAATTGATCCCAGATAAACACATTAACTCATATAAAAAATGTTTGGTCACATACACAGTTTAGCAGGTGTTAAAGCAGGAGCAACAAAATGCTCCTGGTGCAGTGAAAAGCTTATCATTATGATCCAGCTCAACCATCACAACACCTCCTGCTCCTTCCTCCGGAGCTAACCGCAGAGAGAGACATCTATTTAATTTGCTTTGGCAATGTAAACACATGTTTCCCATGCCAATAAAGCCCATTGAATTGAAAACAGAGAGAAAGACACAAAGCGAACAGAGATACTTTCTAATTCTGCTTTATCCAGAACTAACTGCAGAGAGAGAACAGAGAGAGAGAGACAAAGAGATAATGTCTAATTCTGCTTTGTCCAGAAATAACTGTGCATCTACAGAGCCACACTACCATTCAGCGCTATGACTGAAGCTGAGAATCAGGATGGTGTTATTTCCTGGTGTGTGTGTCTGCATAATGGTTACAGATGTTTGCAGCCATGGTGTTTTGCTTGCTAAAAGCTTGAAAGTGGATCTGGAGTGGTCTGGGGGGAGAGAGAGGGAGAGAGATACAGCTGCATGTGAGCTCCCACATTTTTCAGCATGTTTTTACAAAAAGATAGATTTAGAGTTAGATAAACTTTGATTTTTCGGCAAGGACATGTACAGGATACTACCCTCCACAACATAACCTTCACTCCAAATCAAAACTCCAAACCTACAACCTGATTTTGGACAAAATTACCTTGAAGGATTCCCTTTTTACAGTTTTTCTCGATTGCTTAAACACAAAAACTGGTTCCTGTAGCACAAAAACCCATACCCTTACGTCATTACCAAAAACACACACACATTTCCCATAACCGTAAACACTATTCACCTGTTTCCATATTTCAATATTCAAAACTCTTTCTGCAAAACCTTACAAAAAAGTGGACAAATAAATAATTCATTGCACTATATATTCATTCACCAAACACATACTCTAAATATAATTAACTCAAATAAACAACCTCAAAGAGCACAACATTCTCCAGGTGCAAACACTAAGCCTCAAAATTGTTAACGCACCAATCAGAATTGTAGGATCAATAAATAGGGCCTAGAGGCATGTCCATGCGCTTTGGAACAATGGATCTTAACAATGCCGAAGTTGCAAGACAACAGAGAGAAAGAGGACAAGAACAACAACAACAACAAAGACAAGTCATCTCAGAAGAAATCCGTGCCACCCTAGTTCATCATGTGCTCATACATGGGAGGACTATGAGAGAAGCTGGACAGCTAGTGCAACCCAGTCTAAGCCGTTACACGATTGCATCCATTGTCCGTACTTTCAGAAGGGAAAACGGGTTATTTGCCTTGTTACTGTGATACATATAATGTTGTAGTGCATATAGACTGATCTCCACTTTGTTCTCAGTGTAGTTTTTAAAACAGTAATGGAATGACCATAGGTCAGTAATGGTCCAATTTCATTTTTTGCAGAACTGTGTCATGACGTTGGCCTGGGTTAGGTTTATGACAGTCATAAATACCTCTTTCCCCCTTTTTCCTCCCCCTACCCTACTGATGTTACATTTGCAAAACCCTTTGGTTAACATAGAGATTCTGGGAACATCAGAAGGTGGGGGGAAATGAACTATATTCTGGTAATCCGACCAATTGAACATATGCAGTGGTACTTAATGAATATGATGTCAGTTCGGTTGTCATCTGAGACATTCTCATCAATGATAAGATGACATGAACTCTAGAGTGGAAAGTCTACACATCAGAGTTATCGGATTCACATGGAATTGTTGTTCAATTTAAATGTTTGAATATGAAATTATTTGTGATGGGATGAAATTTGATTTTTGCTTCTAAAATGTGAGATTTAAGTTTTCATAAGGTAGGGCTCTGCTCAATCAGTGGCCCACCCCTGTGAAGGGACATGGGCTATAAAACTTTTCAAACACACCCTCCTCTTCCTTCCTATATAAAGCCTTGACGGCAATATAACCTCCTGTTCCGAGGATGTGAGGATGACGGTCTGATGTCAGAATGGTTCAGATAATAACTACAGAACGAAGCCAACATCAGCGTGAGCTTTGGTTGTGAATGGTATGAACTTTGAACTCTTATTCACTACAGAAGTGATACCTCCTAGCCATTGAGTTAGCAACAGCAGCTGCAAACGCAGGTTCGGAAGGAACAAACAGAGTATCCCTGCTACCACACAACGACGTTACTACAGCGTATCCAATTTACCAGCAGAGACATTCTTCAAAGGACTAAGGACTCAGTTGGGCAACACGGCCTTCCATCTACCACAAACCTATCAAAGCGCAGCTCAGAGTAAATATTTATTGCATTTTCCTTTTCCAAATGGGCGGTAATTTAGAATGCATAAGATACTGTATCTACGATAGCACAGCTTCACCCTTTGTTCCTCAGTCTTCCTACTCTTTCACTCAAACCCACTCCTTTTCTTTTGTGTAACAAGCTGTCATATCTGTTCCGCCCGCTAGGGACGTTTTCCTTTATGACGTCATTTGTAATCAAGTTATGATTTAATTATGTATATGTGTAATTCTGTGTGATTAGTTAGGTATTTAGTAAATAAATAATTAAACCCAATTTTGTATTGCTGATTCAACTTGTTAGCCAGGGTTCGTGCAGATAACCAAGAATTTACAACTTTCAGATGAGACTGAATTAAGGTGAAGATTAATATTGACTGCTATTGATGTGAAATATTATTAGGTCTTTAAGAGTTTATTCGGAAGATAACAGCTCTATAAATATCATTTTGTGGTGCCCCGACTCTCTAGTTAATTACATTTACATGATTAGCTCAATCAGGTAATATTAATTACGGAGAAATTATTTTATAGAATAGCATTTCATATTACTTAATCCGGCATAGCCAAAGACACGACAACTGAGAGGCGGCCATCTATGGGAGGTAGGTGGAGACTTCTCACAGCTGAGCAGGAGACTGCCCTGGTGAATATGGTGATTGCCAATAATGCCATCTGTTTGATGGAAATTCAAACCCAAATAGTTGAAGACCAAGGAATTGACAGCATCAACACTTCCACCATTGACCGGATAGTTCAGAAGAACTACAAGGACAAAGCAGCTGTACCGTGTGCCTTTTGAAAGGAATTCAGAGTTAAGGAGTAGCGATTCCAATATGTGCAGGTAATTGCTATACTGTACAGAATTTTTACGGTGTGTAGAGTATGGCCCATCTCTCCAGCATATAAATACAGTAATGTGTTACAGTAACTGCAGTACACAATCTTTCATTCCAGTATAGTAGTACACTACTGTTTTTGTAGTACAGTAAAAACATGAACTGGATGCCATGGCTGACCCACAGGAGTACATCTTCATTGATGGGGCAGGGTTCAACCTAACAATAAAGCGCAAAAGGGGGCGCAACATCATTGGTCACCGTGCAATCGTACAAGTTCCTGGCCAGAGGGGAGGCAACATCACCCTATGTGCAGCCATCATCAGTCCTGGCATCCTCCACTGCCATGTCAAAGTAGGTCCATACAACACGGCACAACTCCTTTAATTTCTAGATCAGCTGCATAATAACATTATTCAACAGGAAGGGGAGCAGGGCAACCAGAGCAATCCCAATTTGTTGTCATTTGGGATAACATGAGATTCCATCGGGCTGCTCTGGTTTGCGCCTGGTTCAATGACCACCCCAGGTTCACCGTTATTTTTTTTGCCAGCATATTCCCCATTTATGAATCCGATTGAGGAATTTTTCTCAGCATGGCGGTGGAGTGTATGACCGTAACCCCTACGCACAGCAAAACCTCCTGGAGGCAATGGTGGACGCTTGTGGAGTCTATCCAGGATTTTCTAAGCATTTTTCTCACGCTGTCTGGGCAGACCAAACATAATGTGTGACGTTTATGAGATATTATGGCCTGACCCAGACCTGAGATAAGATGATGAGAATGCTGATGCTGAGTAACTTGTACATTTGCTGGATTTGGAAATAAAGCTTTTGGAAATTGGGTATTTTACTGTGAATGGACTCTTCCTTACATGTTTTGTCAGTGTGACATTTCAAAGGTCAGGTTTTTGACCAAAACAGCATATACAGTAGTATTCCCTTATACACTAGTGTAAGCGGTAATTTTTACAGTACTGTTTTGAAGTTCTCTTGCCTGGTTATCTGGATTGTCCCTGCTGTGATTTTACAAAGTTCCAAATTCTTAATCTGAAAACCTATTCTAAACATTTCGGCAGCAGTGTTTCAAAATATTCCCTTTAGTGTGTAGCAAATAGTCACGTAGTCTGTGTTTTTGACAGCTTTTGTGTTGTCTGAGTGCATAGTTTAAATGGGGACCCAGAAGTTAGATGCTTGTACTGTTGGGTGTGAGTTTTTAAAAATGTGTGTGAAGATTTGAGAAAATGGCAAGTTGTTCCAGGAATTGTGTCTAAGCAATTGAGAAACTGTAATTCTGCATTGTTGGGAAAGGGCTTGTAAGTAAGCATTTCACAGTAGAGCCTATACCTGTTGCATTCGGTGCATGTGTCAAATACATATTGATTTGGTTTGATCTGACACAAATCAGTGATTTGGCGCAGTTAGGGTTGCAATTTTTACAAAAATCGTGCTTTGAAGATTCCCAGAATCAGGAGCGAATAAGGAGGAAATCCTGAATCCAAACCTTGTAATTTTTGAAAAGTTACTGGAATTTTGCAGCCCTAGGAGCAGATATGTGAAATTACAATTCTGTCTGTTGGAATGGGAAGAATGTGAGTATGAGCATGCATTTGTGTGTCATTTGTCAGTCTTAACTGACTTGCCTAGTTAAATAAAGGTAAAAAATAATAATGTGCATCTCCATTGTCCTTAGAACTTTGACTCACACATTCGTGGAGCAAGGAGATGATGGCAGCAAGGCAGATCAGCCAGTCTCTGAGCACGGTCAAACTGAGACCGACAGAACATCTCTTGGGTTAAAACGTCAAATATTTTCTGGATGTTCAGATGGCCACCTGCTTATCATCTTACACCAACCAGCACTTCTATAGTAAACACACACTGATGCTCACACACATTCTCAAATTCTTATTTTCAACAACAGCTTAGGAACTCTTATTCACTACAGAAGTAGGGGCAGAACGACAGATTTGTACCTTGTACCTTGTCAGCTCATGGATTTGAACTTGCAACCTTCCGGTTAATAGTCCAACGCTCTAACCACTAGGCTACCCTGCCGCCCCCATATACAGTTGAAGTCGGAAGTTTACATACACATTAGCCAAACACATTTAAACTCAGTTTTCACAATTCCTGACATTTAATCCAAGGCAGGTCAGTTAGGATCACCATTTTTTTTAAGAATGTGAAATGTCAGAATAATAGTAGAGTGATTTTTTCAGCTTTTATTTCTTTCATCACATTCCCAGTGGGTCAGAAGTTTACATACACTCAATTCGTATTTGGTAGCATTGCCTTTAAATTGTTTAAATTAACTTGGGTCAAAAGTTTCGGGTAGCCTTCCACAAGCTTCCCACAATTAGTTGGTTGAATTTTGACCCATTCCTCCTGACAGAGCTGGTGTAACTGAGTCAGGTTTGTAAGCCTACTTGCTCACACACACTTTTTCAGTTCTGCCCACAATTTTCTATAGGATTCAGGTCAGGGTTTTGTGATGGCCACTCCAATACCTTGACTTTGTTGTCCTTAAGCCATTTTGCCACAACTTTGGAAGCATGCTTGGGGTCATTGTCCATTTGGAAGACCCATTGAGATGTTGCTTCAATATATCCACATAATTATCCTGCCTCATGATGCCATCTATTTTTCCTTGCAGAGCGGCCTTTCATGTTATGTCGATATAGGACTCGTTTACCTGTGGATATAGATACTTTGTACCTGTTTCCTCCAGCATCTTCACAAAGTCCTTTGCTTGATTTGTGATTGATTTGCCCTTTTCGCACCAAAGTATGTTCATCTCTAGGAGACAGAACGTGTCCACTTCCTGAGCGGTATGATGGCTGCGTGGTCCCATTATGTTTATACTTGCGTACAATTGTTTGTACAGATGAATGTTTTACCTTCAGGTGTTTGCAAATTGCTCCCAATTTATAGACTTGTGGAGGTCTACAAAAAAATTCTGAGGTCTTGGCTAATTTCTTTTAATTTTCCCATGATGTCAAGCAAAGAGGCACTGAGTTTGAAGGTAGGCCTTGAAATACATCCACAGGTACACCTCCAATTGACTCAAATGATGTGAATTTGAATCAGAAGCTTCTAAAGCCATGATATAATTTTCTGGAATTTTACAAGCTGTTTAAAGGCACTGTCAACTTAGTGTATGACCCACTGGAATTGTGATTCAGTGAATTTTAAGTGAAATAATCTACCAGTAAACAATTGTTGGAAAAATTACTTGTGTCATGTGTAGCTGATGTGAAATTGCTAGCTAGTTAGCGGTGGTGCGCACTAGTGGCGTTTTAATTGATGACGTCACTTGCTCTGAGACCTTGAAGTAGTGGTTCCCCTTGCTCTGCAAGGGCTGCGGCTTTTGTGGAGCGATGGGTAACGATGCTTCGAGGGTGACTGTTGACGTGTGCAGAGCGTCCCTGGTTCGCGCCCAGGTCGGGGCGAGGGGACGGACGCAAAGTCTATACTGTTACACATGCACAAGAAATTTGCAGAGTGGCTGAAAAACGAGTTTTAATGACTCCAACCTAAGTGTATGTAAACTTCTGACTTCAACTGTACTTCATAAGTAATGTCCAAATAATTCCCCCCTGGAATGTTTTAAAAATATTTAATTATGTCATATAAATTCAGGAACGAGGGCAACACCTTCCTCTTGATAAGCTTCTATATTCAGTTTATTCTAGAGGAAGGAAGTCTATTTACAGTGCATTTACAGAGATTGGTTACAGCTGCATCCCAGATGGCACCTTTTTCTATATATATTACACTGCTTTCAAACCAGACTACTATGGGCCCAGGTCAAAAGTATTGCACTTTATAAAGAATAGTGTACCATGGGATGCATGCCATGGGAATTATCCACCCGGCACAGCCAGAAGAGGACTGGCCACCCCACATAGCCTGGTTCCTCTCTAGGTTTCTTCCTAGGTTTTGGCCTTTCTAGGGAGTTTTTCCTAGCCACCGTGCTTCTACACCTGCATTGCTTGCTGTTTGGGGTTTTAGGCTGGGTTTCTGTACAGCACTTTGAGATATCAGCTGATGTACGAAGGGCTATATAAATACATTTGATTTGATTTGATTTGATGGTCTAATGAATGACCTTGATCTCTATAAACCACATCCTACCACAACCCACCACCGGTACCTGATCACCAGCTGGCTTATACCCGGTGGGTTATTTTTTTCTTCAAATAATAGCAAATTACCAAGCTGGGCTTGCCTGGTGCACTAGAATCAATACAACAGTATCAAAAGGGCAAATCCTGCCGATCTGGCACTCCAGGCAGGCTACAGCAAATGCTACGAGTATACTTGAAAGATGTCAAGTACTATTTGAACCCAGCTACATGGTTCTGGTGCCAGAGGCTGCAGCTATAAGCATAGTAGAATGACCCGTGTTAGATGATAACGGTTGAGTCAAAGACTTTGGCGGCAGATTCATCTAAGGCGGCCATTTTGTTGGATTAGACACAAAGTCCTTGGAACCCCTTGACAATCAATACCTCTCTCTTCTCCCCATGTTCACACCCAGAGACAAAGAGGAGAGAGTGGGGGAAAGAGAGGGGGAGAGGAGAAAGGTTGAGAAATAATAAAAGTTGTGATGGATTGTCTCCGTCTTCCTATCTCTCTCTCTCCGTCACTCCCCCTCTCCCTCTCTCTCCCTATTCCGATCCCTCTCTCTCTCTCTTTCTTACTCCTCCTCTCTCTCCCTATTCCTATCCCTCTATCTCTCCCTCATCCCCCCTCTCTCTCCCTATCCTTCTATCTCTCTCTCACTCCCCCTCTCTCCTACTTCCTATCCCTCTATCTCCCTCCCTTTCTTTCTTTCTCCCTCACTCCCCCTCTCTCTCCCTTTCCTGTCCCTCTATCTCCCTCTCTCTCTCCCTCTCTCTCTCCCTCTTGTAAAGGCCTGAGAAGGATGGTATTTGCTTGACAGGTTCAGGTGCAATTTGGTTACTGATTAAACAGAAAATCCAGACCGAGCTGAATGAGAATGTAATTGTTGAGTCTGGCAGTGTGGCAGTCATGGTAGGCCTTCCTGTTGCTTGTGGGGAGAAGAGCTTCTCTGACAGTTTGAATCTCTAGTTAATAGTTTAGGTCTGCTCTCTGTCATATGCTGTCTCTTCAAACACCAGGAGAGAGCACTGCAAGGAGCTAAAGAGAGAGGGAGTCAGATTGAAGGAGAGATAGATACAGAGTGATAGAGAGAGAGAGAGAGAGAGAGAGAGAGAGAGCAGACAGACTGAGAGAGGGATATTGAGACTGTGGGAGTATGAAAGAGATAAAAGGAGTGGGAGGATTAGAAACTGAAGGAGAACAAAAGACAGAGAGAAATAATCAGGCCAATTCCCTCTGTTTTCTACCCCAGGAGGAGTCATTTGTGTGTGTGCATGTGTCCGTACGTGCGCGCATGTATGTGTGGGTGTGTTTGTGTGATTAACGATTAATGCAATCTGCATTTTATGGGCTGTTTTACTCTGTGCATTAAGAATGAATAATGAGATGTTTTCCGCCTTTGCCTATAAACCCAGTCCAGAAAAGAACATTACATTATCTCTAAAAAAAGAAAAATATCTCTGATATTTAGATCTCTAAAAATAACAATAATACAGATTATAATGCGGGCACTGAGACAGTGTTGTTATTGCACTCCATAAGCAGATGTTGGTGTTGTTCTAATGTTTGAGAACAGACAGAAGCAGACGCACACGCACGCACACACACACACACACATACACACACACACTCGTACTTTCTCCCTATCTAGTTATATTTCTCTCTCTCCCCCTCCCACAAACTTTCTTCTTCGGAAACAAAACTGATCTCTGTCTCTGTGTCATCTGTCTGTGTGAGAGTGAACAACAACAGTCCAAATGTCTCTGCGGGGAGTTCTGCTGGACCAGGACCAGTTCTGTTGTTCTGTCTGTCCGGAACTACTGAAGGAGCCGGTGGCTATTCCCTGTGGACACAGTTACTGTAGAAGCTGTGTTGAGGGCTACTGGGATCAGGATGATCAGGGCATCTACAGCTGTCCTCAGTGCAAGCAGACCTTCACCCCAAGGCCTAATATGAGGAAAAATAACATGTTGGCTGAAGTGTTGGAGACACTGCAGAAGACAGGACTCCAGGCTGCTCCCCCTGCTCTGCTATGTTGGACCTGGAAATGTGGCGTGTGATTTCTGCACTGGGACCAGAAAGCAGAAAGCCTTCATGTCCTGTATGGCATGTCTGGTGTCTTACTGTGAGACTCACCTCCAGCCTCACTATGATGTTCCTGGACTAAAGAAACACAAGCTGGTCAAAGCCATCATACAGCTACAGGAGAAGATCGGCTCTCATCATGACAAACTGCCGTACGGATCAACAGTGTATATGTCTATTGTGTGTGATGGATGAACATAATGGCCATATGATACAATGTCAGCTGCAGCAGAGAGGATAGAGAAACAGGTTAGACCAGAACAACTGGTTGATGACTCTGTTAAACAGTAGGAAGGCTGTTTGAATAGGAGAGATCAAGAAACATAGTTATTGAAATGAAATCGACCCATAGCAGAAGAAATATGATTATCATAAATTATCCAAATCGATCAGCTTCTTCTAAAGTCAAACTCCATTATCACTCTTTTGAGTCCAACGTTCAGTCTCTGTGATACATCTCATGTACAGTAAGAACTATAATCAGTCAATCAACTGTGTGCTATGGTGACAAGTGAACTATTGGAAACAAAACTTGATAGCTCAATGAAGAGTGTTCCTCAACAGAGTCAGCTGTGGATGAGTCAGCAGAAGCTCCAGCAGAGAGTCCAGGAGAGAGAGAAGGTGCTGAAGGAGCTCCAACAGGCTGTGGAGTTTCTCAAGGTGAGTATTATTATTGACCAGAGGTGATGCACCATTTCACTTCTCTCCTCCAGCCAACCAGAGAGAGAGAGAGAGAGAGAGGCCACTCTCCAATCCACTATGGAGAACAGTCTGGCTGGGCTACATGTATAGATAGAGAGGGAATAAACTGATTATATCAGGATAAAGTAAGACCCAGATGCAGAATGTGTAGAAGTAATACTGTTAATTATAGCAACAGAAGCAAAGGTACTGGATGGCAGGCAGGCTTAGGGTCAGGACAGGCAGAGTGGTCAGGCGGGTGGGTTCAGGGTCAGGACAGGCAAAGGTCAAAAACCAGGAGGGCGAGAAAAGAGAGGCTGGGGTAAAACAGGAGCTGACAGGACAAATGCTGGTAAGTTTGACAAACAAGACAAACTGGCAACAGAAATCACAGGCAACAGAAACAGGAAACAGAAATCACAGGTATAAGTACACGGGATAATGGGGAAGTAGGGCGACACCTGGAGTGGGTGGAGACAAGCACAAATACAGGTGAAACAGATCAGGGCGTGACAGTACCCCTGTTGAAAGCGGCGACGAATGAGGACACGTCCGGGACCATGGTAGGCCACCAAAAGCGCTGTCGCACAAAGGCCAGGGTCTGACGGGCGCCCAGTTGGCAGGCCAACCTGGAGGAGTCCAGAAGAGCTGAGCGGACGGTGTCGGGAACGAACATCCAGTTGTCAGAATCCCCCCCGGGGATTGGCTCCATTCCTCCAACGCCATCTAAACCGCAGAAGCTCCCAATTCCCCACATCGTAGTTCCTTTCCATGGCATTGACGCGATGGGAGAAGAAGGCGTAGAAATGTATCTGAGGTCAAGGGCAGAATGCTGGGACAGGACAGCCCCCACATGTCTGAAGCATCGGCCTCCACCACGAACTGACAAGATGGGTCCGGATGAACCAAGATGGGAGCTGTGGTGAAGCGATGTTTGAGGTCCCGGCACATCCGGTCAGCAGCTGGGGACCACGTGAACGGAACCTTGGGCGAGGTGAGTGCTGACAGGGGGGAAGCCAGGGTGCTGTAACCCCAGATAAAGCTGCGATAGAAATTGGTGAACCCCAGGAAACGTTGCAGCTGCACCCATGAGATAAGCTGAGGCCAATGCATCACTGCTCTCACCATCCTGGTATCCATCTGGACACTGCCAGCAGAGATGATGTAACCCAGAAAGGGGATGGTGGAGAGATGAAACTATAATTTCTCCTCCTTCACAAACAGCTGATTTTCAAGAAGGCGTTGAAGGACCTGCCGGACATGGAACAGGTGTTCTTGAGGGGAGCGAGAGAAGACGAGGATGTCATCAATGTGAAGGAAGACGAACCGGTTTAACATGTCATGGAGAACAGCATTCACCAGAGCCTGGAACACAGCAGGGGCATTGGTGAGGTCAAAGGGCATGACCAGATACTCGTAGTGAACACTGGCCTTGTTGAAGGCGATCTTCCACTCGTCCCTCTCTCGTATCTGTACCAGATGGTGGGAATTCTGTAGATCCAGTTTGGAAAACACAGTGGCACCCTAGAGTGGCTCGAAGGCCGAGGAGATGAGTGGTAGCAGGTAACGGTTCTTAACCGTAATGTCGTTGAGTCCCTGGTAGTCAATGCACGGGTGCAGGGTCTTGTCCTTTTTCTCCACAAAGAAGAAGCCTGGACCGGCGGGAGAGGTAGAGGGATGGATAAATCCAGCAGCTAGGGAGTCCCCAAGGTAGGTATCCATAGCCTTGGTCTACTTTAACGACAGAGAGTACAGATGTCCCCGGGGTGGTGTGGTGCTAGGGAAAAGGTAAATCCCGCAGTCATAGGGTCGGTGCAGCAGAAGCGATGTGACCCGGGCCTTGCTGAGCACCTCCCAGAGGTCCTGGTACTCGGTGGGAATGGCAGAGAGGTCCGGGGCACCTTCCCGGGGCAGGTTGTGCTGACTTCAGGCAATGGGCGTGGCAGAACGGGCTCCAGCCCATGATGGCACCAGTTGACCAGTGAATGAGGGGATTGTGTCGTTGAAGCCAGGAGAATCCCAATTGCACGGGAATCAGAGGGGACTTGATGTAAGTGGATGGGAGTGGTGTTGTGGGTGACTCGGCCTATAAAACGCCTGTCCAGGGCTCTAATGTCCACTGGAATGGAGAAGGGCTGAGTGGGGATGTTCAGTTCGGACGCCAGGGTAGCGTACAAAATGAGAACACTGTGCAATTTGGACTGGTCTCCCCACAGCAGAATGGCATGAAAAGGGTGCGAGCAGGGGTAGCAGGACATTCTCCATACGGCCCACGATAGTCCTTGCTCCTACCGGTGAGCCTGGCTTCTTTAGAGGACAAGAGGAAACAAAATTACCAAGATTCCCGCAGCCCAGCTCTGCCTAGTGGCATATGCTCAGGAAGCTGTGATTCGGCTGTCTTCGGCAGCCCTCGGGGCAGGTCTGCACCCTCAGGTCCTCTTAGTAACGAGACCGCCGGGAGCTTCTGGGTTGATTCGGAAGCAAGGTGGGATCCCTGGGTGTGCATGCAAATTCAAATTTCCTCTCCCTCTGTCGTTCCTGTAGTCGCCCATCGATTCGGATGGTCAAAGCGATGAGGGAATCGAGATCCGTAGGTAACTCACGAGCAGCAAGCTCATCCTTGACCTCCTCCGAGACGCCGTGCATTAACATATCCAATAGTGCTTCCGGGTTCCAAGCACTCTCCGCTGCCAACGTGCGGAAATTCACCACTTAGTCAGCCACACTGCAGAAGACCTGCCAAAGCTGGATTAGCCTCCGGGCAGCTTCTCTCCTGGAGAACGAGGCGTGAAAAACCTTCTTCACCTCTGCCACGAATCCCTCCAGACTAACGCATATGGCCAGCTGCTGTTCCCATACAGCAGTAGCCCAGGTGAGAGCCCTCCCGGACATCAGCTTGTTGAGCTTTATCAGCTTAATGCCTATCTTTATCTGACTTAGAACTTGTATTGTTCTATTTCCCCTCATTGGTCTCTGCTCTGCTCTTCTCTTGGACTCCTGTCAGTTCACACTGGACCTGAACACAGCACATAAAACGTATAGGGGAACAGTAAGGTGACAACTACAGGCCAAGATCAGCTGTAAACTAATGGCTGATCTTGGCCAGATTCAGTTACTTCTTGCAGGTGATGTGTAAAGAGGATCTGTCTGGACGCGGTTGAGTGGAGTGGGGATACTGTTCGTACCGTCGTATCATATAAAGACACTGTCCTCCTACAGCGTCTCTGACACAATGGCCCACGTCCAGACAACATTTACCCAGCCCCTCTATCCTGAGTATTGGTTCAGGTAGCTGTGTAAGCTGTGGTAAAGTTCCCTTTAGTACAGAGATGCTTTATTATGCTCCACTTTGCACTTTTTTGAAAATATCTTTCAATCTTGTGCATTCACATTGATATCCTGTGAAATTTTAACATATAATACTCAGTTATAACATGCACATTCCAATGTTATTTTATGAATTAGGAAATAGAAAGTTGAATATGTAGTATCAACTAACAATGTATAACTCATTGATCTTTGTGATTTAACCCCTCTGGTAAAAAAAAAATCTTGACACTGTCTGTTATGTCTAGCGTTCCCCTAGGTGAACTCACCCCCCCCCCATTCAGCTGAAAAGGTGGCGCAGGAAATTTAAAAAATATTCTTTAGAAATATTTAACTTTCACACATTAACAAGTCCAATACAGCAAAAGAAAGATAAACATCTTGTTAATCTACCCATCATGTCCAATTTTTTAAACGTTTTACAGCGAAAACACAACATATATTTATGTTAGATCACCACCAAATTCAAAAACACACACAAATATTTTTCACAGCCAAGGATAGTCACAAAAGCAGAAATATAGATAAAATGAATCACTAACCTTTGTTTATCTCCATCAGATGACACTCATAGGACATCATGTTATACATGTATTGTGTGTTTTGTTCGATAATATGCATATATATATATATATATATATAAAATATCAGTTTACATTGGCGCGTTACGTGCAGTAATATTTTGATTACTCCGGTGATTTTGCAGGAATACTCACAATAAACATTGATAAAAGATGCAAGTGTAATTCACATAATTAAAGATAAATGTATCCTCTATGCAACCGCTGTGTCAGATTTTTTTTTTTACTTTACGGAAAAAGGAATAATCTGAGAACGGCACTCAGAACCCAAAGAAATAGCCGCCATTTTGGTGTCAACAGAAACTACAAAAAACACTATAAATATTCACTTACCTTTGAATATCTTCATCAGAAGGCAGTTCCAGGAATCCCAGTTCGACAATAAATGACTGATTTGTTCAATAAAGTTCCATAAAGCCCATCATTTAGCCACTTGTTGATAGCTTGTTCAGCCCAGCATTCAATCCTCAAAAAGCACGAGCAATTCCTCCAGACAAAAACTCAAAAAGTTCCTTTACAGGTCGTAGAAACAAGTCAAATGATGTATGCAATCCA
The DNA here is from genome assembly GCF_013265735.2 of Oncorhynchus mykiss. Taxonomy (NCBI): domain Eukaryota; kingdom Metazoa; phylum Chordata; class Actinopteri; order Salmoniformes; family Salmonidae; genus Oncorhynchus; species Oncorhynchus mykiss. The sequence goes on along the minus strand of NC_048569.1, from coordinate 18,738,060 downwards.
TATTTAGGATGTTTTAAACATTAATCAGCAATAAGGTTCCAACCGGAGAATTTCATTGTCTGAAGAAACGCATTGGAACGGAAGAACACTCTTGTGACCGTACAATGAGAGCAAGGCTTTCTGCCAGACCACTCACTCAAAGAGCTATTATGAGCCCCTCCTTTATAGTAGAATCATACAACCAGAATCTAAAGATGGTGACATACTGTGGAAGCCCTAGGAAGTGCATAAACATCCATATCTAAAATGGACATCAAATGGCACTGTTTTCAAAATCGAGTTCTCACTTCCTGTTTGGATTTCTTCTCAGGTTTTTGTCTGACATATGAGTTCTGTTATACTCACAGACATAATTCAAACAGTTTTAGAAACTTCAGAGTGTTTTCTATCCACAAGTAATAATAATATGCATATACAGTGCCTTGCGAAAGTATTCGGCCCCCTTGAACTTTGCGACCTTTTGCCACATTTCAGGCTTCAAACATAAAGATATAAAACTGTATTTTTTTGTGAAGAATCAACAACAAGTGGGACACAATCATGAAGTGGAACGACATTTATTGGATATTTCAAACTTTTTTAACAATTCAAAAACTGAAAAATTGGGCGTGCAAAATTATTCAGCCCCTTTACTTTCAGTGCAGCAAACTCTCTCCAGAAGTTCAGTGAGGATCTCTGAATGATCCAATGTTGACCTACATGACTAATGATGATAAATACAATCCACCTGTGTGTAATCAAGTCTCCGTATAAATGCACCTGCACTGTGATAGTCTCAGAGGTACTTTAAAAGCGCAGAGAGCATCATGAAGAACAAGGAACACACCAGGCAGGTCCGATATACTGTTGTGAAGAAGTTTAAAGCCGGATTTGGATACAAAAAGATTTCCCAAGCTTTAAACATCCCAAGGAGCACTGTGCAAGCGTTAATATTGAAATGGAAGGAGTGTCAGACCACTGCAAATCTACTAAGACCTGCCGTCCCTCTAAACTTTCAGCTCATACAAGGAGAAGACTGATCAGAGATGCAGCCAAGAGGCCCATGATCACTCTGGATGAACTGCAGAGATCTACAGCTGAGGTGGGAGACTCTGTCCATAGGACAACAATCAGTCGTATATTGCACAAATCTGGCCTTTATGGAAGAGTGGCAAGAAGAAAGCCATTTCTTAAAGATATCCATAAAAAGTGTCATTTAAAGTTTGCCACAAGCCACCTGGGAGACACACCAAACATGTGGAAGAAGGTGCTCTGGTCAGATGAAACCAAAATTGAACTTTTTGGCAACAATGCAAAACGTTATGTTTGGCGTAAAAGCAACACAGCTGAACACACCATTCCCACTGTCAAACATGGTGGTGGCAGCATCATGGTTTGGGCCTGCTTTTCTTCAGCAGGGACAGGGAAGATGGTTAAAATTGATGGGAAGATGGATGGAGCCAAATACAGGACCATTCTGGAAGAAAACCTGATGGTCTGCAAAAGATCTGAGACTGGGACGGAGATTCTTCTTCCAACAAGACAACAATCCAAAACATAAAGCAAAATCTACACTGGAATGGTTCAAAAATAAACATATCCAGGTGTTAGAATGGCCAAGTCAAAGTCCAGACCTGAATCCAATCGAGAATCTGTGGAAAGAACTGAAAACTGCTGTTCACAAATGCTCTCCATCCAACCTCACTGAGCTCGAGCTGTTTTGCAAGGAGGAATGGGAAAAAATGTCAGTCTCTCGATGTGCAAAACTGATAGAGACATACCCCAAGCGACTTACAGCTGTAATCGCAGCAAAAGGTGGCGCTACAAAGTATTAACTTAAGGGGGCTGAATAATTTTGCACGCCCAATTTTTCAGTTTTTGATTTGTTAAAAAAGTTTGAAATATCCAATAAATGTCGTTCCACTTCATGATTGTGTCCCACTTGTTGTTGATTCTTCACAAAAAAATACAGTTTTATATCTTTATGTTTGAAGCCTGAAATGTGGCAAAAGGTCGCAAAGTTCAAGGGGGCCGAATACTTTCGCAAGGCACTGTATTCCCATCTGGGAAAGAGTAGGAGGCAGTTTACTCTGGGCATGCCTTTCATCCAAAAGTGAAAATGCTTCCCCCTAGCCCCAACAGGTTTTAAGTGTCCTGTAAAATACCCTTAAATCTGTAAAATAGCCTTAAATCTATCTAACTTTTTATAATCCAGTTATGCCACTTTGTTTATTGGTAAACTAAACTGAACATTGTGGGACCCTGTACTGTGGCTGACTGTTGACACATACAATATGTTATTAATAAGGTATTAACCTCTAGTGACTCCCCATCCCGCATGCGGGAGCGTAATCATCGACTGACACTAATTAGCATGACGCAACGGACATAAATATTCCTAGAAAATATTCCTATTCATGAAAATCACAAATGAAATATATTGAGACACAGCTTAGCCTTTTGTTAATCACCCTGTCATTCAAAAGATGCTTTACAGCCAAAGCTAGACAAGCATTTGTGTAAGTTTATCGATAGCCTAGCATAGCATTTTGTCCAGCTAGCAGCTGGTAACTTGGTCACGGAAATCAGAAAAGCAATCAAATGAAATTGTTTACCTTTGATGAGCTTCGGATGTTTTCACTCACAAGACTCCCAGCTAGATAGCAAATGTTCCTATTTTCCAAAAATATTATTTTTGTAGGCAAAATAGCTCCGTTTGTTCTTCACGTTTGGCTGAGAAATCGCCCGGAAATTGCAGTCACAAAAAAGCCAGAAAATATTCCAAATAAGCTCCATAATATCGACAGAAACATGGCAAATGTTGTTTATATTCAATCCTCAAGGTGTTTTTCAAATATCTATTCGATAATATATCCACCGGGACAATTCGTTTTTCAGTAGGACCGATTGGAATAATGGCTACCTCTGTATTTTACTTGAGAGTCACTCTGGGAGCCATCAGGTGACCACTTGCGCAATGTAGCCGCTTACGGGTATTCTTCAACATAAATGCGTAAAACTACGTCACAATGCTGTAGACACCTTCGGGAATACGGAGAAAGAGTAATCTGGTTGATAGCCCATTCACTGCTCAATAGGGACGCATTGGAACGCAACGCTTTTAAAACATGAAGCACTTCCGGATTGGATTTTTCTCAGGCTTTCGCCTGCAACATCAGTTCTGTTATACTCACAGACAATATTTTTACAGTTTTGGAAACTTTAGAGTGTTTTCTATCCTAAACTGTCAATTATATGCATATTCTAGTTATTTTTCCAAAAATGAAAATACTGCCCCCTTGTCACAAAAGGTTTTCATAGCATGAAAATAATATTATGAGATATCATGAACAGCAGGTCTGTGTGTATGTGTGTGTCTGTATGCGTGCGTGAATGGGTGCATGCGTGTGTGTGTGAGAGAGAGATGGAGAAAGAGAAAGAGAGAGGATTAATGTTTTATTTTCCCTTTTGTACTTTAAATATTTGCGCATAGTATGACATTTGTAATTTTGGAACTTTTGTGAGTGTAATGTTTACTGTTCATTTTTAGTTCACTTGTCTGGCAATGTTAACAGCTGGGGTGAAAGAGGGGCGATTACGATAGAGAAACCCAAGTCTAGATTTAACTTTATTGAGATTGTTTGGGATGAGTTGGACTGCAGAGTGAAGGAAAAGCAGCCAACAAGTGCTCAGCATATGTGGGAGCTCCTTCAAGACTGTTGGGAAAGCATTCCAGGTGAAGCTGGTTGAGAGTATGCCAAGAGTGTCATCAAGGCAAAGGGTGGCTACTTTGAAGAATCTCAAATATGAAATATATTTTGATTTGCTTAACACTTTTTTGGTTACTACATGATTCCATGTGTGTTATTTCATAGTTTTGATGTATTCACTATTATTCTACAATGTAGAAAATAGTAAAAATAAAGAAAAACCCTTCAATGAGTAGGTGTGTCCAAACTTTTGACAGGTACTGTATGTTTCCCATGCCAATAAAGACCTTCAATTGAATTGAGAGAGAGAGAGCGTTTGTGTGTGTTATACTGATACAGTAACAGTTCCTATTGGCTGAATTTCCCCTGCCCTCTCGCTGTGACCTTTACCTTCTCCTAGCTCTCAGGGGGATCACACAAATCAGCTTAAGGCCTGCCGTCATTTCAAATGTACATGTGTGGGTTGTGTGAGCCTGAGCCAATGCCATTGTCCCAAATGGCACCCTATTACCTACATGGTACACTACTTCTGAGCAGAGACCTACGAGTCATAGTCAAAAGTAGTGCACTATAGTGAACAGAGTGCCATTTGGGATGAATACACACTGTGAGATGCTGAGAGGAGAGGAGGTTGCTTAATCATTAATACACAGCTGTCGTTCCCCACAGTAAGGTAGATGGTTTAAATGAATAGTAAAAATACAATAGAAATAAATAATTTAAAAAAATAAGTTAGTCACATAGTGTCACTGTACTCACAACCCTCGGAACCTACCTGTCTGTCTCGTGTCTTTCACTTCCTACCTCACTTTTATTTTTACCAACCTACCTTTCTACCCTTTATTTTTACCAACCTACCTTTCTACCCTTTATTTTTTCCAACCTACCTTTCTACCCTTTATTTTTACCAACCTACATTTCTACCCTTTATTTTTACCAACCTACCTTTCTACCCTTTATTTTTACCAACCTACCTTTCTACCCTTTATTTTTACCAACCTACCTTTCTACCCTTTCTTTTTACCAACCTACCTTTCTACCCTTTATTTTTACCAACCTACCTTTCTACCCTTTATTTTTACCAACCTACCTTTCTACCCTTTATTTTTACCAACCTACCTTTCTACCCTTTATTTTTACCAACCTACCTTTCTACCCTTTATTTTTACCAACCTACCTTTCTACCCTTTATTTTTACCAACCTACCTTTCTACCCTTTATTTTTACCAACCTACCTTTCTACCCTTTATTTTTACCAACCTACCTTTCTACCCTTTCTTTTTACCAACCTACCTTTCTACCCTTTATTTTTACCAACCTACCTTTCTACCCTTTATTTTTACCAACCTACCTTTCTACCCTTTATTTTTTCCAACCTACCTTTCTACCCTTTATTTTTACCAACCTACCTTTCTACCCTTTATTTTTACCAACCTACCTTACTACCATTGTTCTCTGTTTCCTCTGCACTCTTTTCCTTTTTCCCCTATGAAGCTGGGCCCCTCTTTTATACACTTCTACACTACCAGTCAGTCAGTCTGAGGGAACACAATCATCAGATATAGGCCGACATGGTTTGTTTTGACTCCACAGTGTCCTTACTCTCCAGGGCCTAGCTTATACTCACAGCAACACTTACCCTCAGTCAGTGGCTGCCAACTAGTTATCCTAAATTGGTTTCTTCATTTTCCTTTTATTTGTTTAGTTGAATAGACACTCCCCATTATTTACATACAGTAGGCATGCTCCACAGAGCTACCAGTAGGACTAGAACTGAGGAGCTTCAAAGTGATTCACAATGCAGCATTGAACATCAAATCAAATCAAAGTTTATTTGTCACGTGCGCTGAGTACAACAGGTGTAGGTAGACCTTACAGTGAAATGCTTACTTTCAGACTCTAACCAATAGTGCAAAAAAGGTTTTAGGTGAACAATAGGTAAGTAAAGAATTAAAACAACAGTAAAAAGACGGGCTATATACAGTAGCGAGGCTATAAAAGTAGCAAGGCTATATACACACGGGTTAGTCAGGCTGATGGTCGGCCCAATTGAGATAGTATGTACATGTAGGTATGGTTAAAGTGACTATGCATATATGATGAACAGAGAGTAGCAGTAGCGTAAAAGAGGGGTTGGCAGGTGGTGGGAGGCAGGACACAATGCAGATAGCCCAGCTAGCCAATGTGCGGGAGCACTGGTTGGTCGGGCCAACTGAGGTAGTATGTACATGAATGTGTAGTTAAAGTGACTATGCATATATGATAAACAGAGAGTAGCAGCAGAGTGAAAGAGGGTGGGGGGCAATGCAAATATTCCGGGTAGCCATTTGATTACCTGTTCAGGAGTCTTATGGCTTGGGGGTAAAAACTGTTGAGAAGCCTTTTTGTCCTAGACTTGGCACTCCGGTACCGCTTGCCATGCGGTAGTAGGGAGAACAGTCTATGACTGGGGTGTCTGGGGTCTTTGACAATTTTTAGGATGAACATTCATGATATCCTGTGCTGGATGGTGAAGATGGTGCTAATCCATCGTCTGTTGGTATGTCAGCCTTCTTACCCTGAGCCAACGCTTCATCAAGCCCACCACATATGTATATGATGCATTAAAGAACCCAATTGGTGCCCAGATTATTTAGAACAGTTCCTATGCTTGGGAAGAGATGAATTCAAAGATGAATTATATGTGTAACCCTCTTACCAGGCTCGAATTTGACTCTCACAATATTACCTTACATAGAATATCTCAACCGCATGGGATGTCAGGTGAGAAGGACAAGTCCAATAAGAATCCCTATTGTAAACTATCTAGGGTGATGACAACTAGGGTATTAACTTTAGATGGAATGATTATAGATTTTTGTTATTGTATAAGGATATGGTTACTCAAGAATTCAATTAAATTGAAACAGTAAATGACTCCACCAAAGTAACATACATAAGGTTCAATATGTGTATTATTACATTTTCAAAGCACCACATCAAAATAAATACAAATAATAAACCACAATGAGTCATGCGCAACCCATGCCCAAATTACTTCAAGCTTGCTTAACCCCGTTGGCGCGCGTTGGAGCTAAAAAAGAATGACGACACATAAAGTCCTGAGGCACCCCACCGTTGTGGTTACTCACTATCCGTAGACATTCCCTCAGCGAAGTATGGTAGTTCTGTGCAGATTTCCTCACAAGATCCACAGCAAGCACAGCTATCAATGCAGACAGTACTCTTTAGCAGTAACCGATATCCCATGGGAACATGAACTCGTTAATCTTTCCCAAGCAATTCTCTCTCGGTGTCGCACGATGCTAGGCTAACCCCAAGGCTATCAAATATCTCCACAATGAGACGGTAGCTTCAGTCTTCACTAAGTCTTTCTTAACAAAATTATAACAACTCTCTTATAAAATAAAATCAATGTTTCCCTTCAAAACTCACTAGGTATGTGTTTTGTTCTATTTTTATCGTCTTCTGTTAAAATTTTTCGCAACCAACGGTCATAATATAACGTTCATCCTTTTCTCAACTTCTCTCTCTCTTTTTCCCCAGGCCTCCCGTTAACCAGGTCAACTCCCATTGGCCACAGCTTAACAAGTGACCTTATTGGTCAAAACTTAAACTTAAAAGTAAACCAACCTATTCACTTATACATTAAAGAAATATTTATTCAAAATAAATGCATTAACAACAATACAATTCGGGAGCAATTCAATCACCTTTTAAATCTAATACCAATGAATTATAACAAAGAAATTCAATACTTGGTTCTAACAAGGGTATTACATATGACTTGCATATGAAAATCTTGACACTTTGGGAGGGAGTTTGGAAACTGAAATTGTCAATAGGGAGGGTGAAGAGTTGTCAGTTAAAGTTTGATCAATGATTGCATTCAGAAGTGGAAAAAACAATATGTTTCTGAACCTCTGTGCATGGTTTCATGATAGAGCATAACAGAGCACCCACATACACACAGAAAGAACAATCCTTATATGGTCAGAGGTTGCTTCTGCTGCTACTTCTACAATGCAACTGCAGTAAGATCTACTGTAGGTACAGAACTACACAAGAGGCCATTTTGTTCCAACTCTGTTCTCGCAGATTCAGCACAACCTCCTCAGATCAAAACCTCTCTGGAGAAACTGAAGAAATGTGGAGATGATCCCGAGGGAATGCATAACTGGCATACTGTAGTGTCTGCTAGAAAGGCCACACAGTATGTGTGATAATAAACAGTTAGCAAGATGACACTTTGACACAGTGAGTCGTTAATACCAGACAGGTCGGTAAAACACAGTAAAATACCGCCCGCACATAAAGAATACATAAACAAGGACAATCATCAACAATATTTCCCATTCATTCGACTGACAAAATTACGACAACAAAACAAAAAGTTGCCAATTAGCAACACTTTGTTGCCCCAGTGACTGCATATATTATCATTTTGGGTTATAAATGTAATTAAATGTAGCTGAGATTTTCCCAATTATCATGTGTGTTCCATGTTGTTGAACATACTGTTCCAACCGGCATAAAGGCCTCCCCTTTAATGTGTCCATGTGTCTCCCTAACTACATTCTGAACACAACCTATTAAACCCCACAGAGAGAGGGAGAGTTGCCCCTCTCCTCAACTCTCACCACATCAATGAATGGACCAGTAGACCAGGGTTCTCTAAGTGGTTACCCTCTTGAAACTAGCAATCCCGGATCCGGGATCGTAATCATAGCCTCAAACGAATTAGCATAACGCAGCGGACATAAATACCCCTAGAAACTTTTCCTATTCATGAAAATCGCAAATGAAATATATTCAAACACAAGCTTAGCCTTTTGTTAACAACACTGTCATCTCAGATTTTCTAAATATGCGTTACAGCCAACGCTAGACAAGCATTTGTGTAAGTTTATCATGGCATAATGCTATGCTAGGCTCTGCTGGAAGCAGGCAACATTTTCACCAAAATAAGAAAAGCAACCAAATTAAATAATTTACCTTTGAAGAACTTCGGATGCTTTCACTCAGGAGACTCCCAGTTAGATAGCAAATGTTCCTTTTTTCCAAAAATATCATTTTTGTAGGCGAAATAGCTCCCGTTTGTTCATCATGCTTGGCTGAGAAATCGACCGGAAAATGCTACCTCTACACGCCAAACTTTTTTCAAAATTAGCTACATAATATCGACAGAAACACGGCAAACGTTGTTTAGGATCCATCCTCAAGGTGCTTTTAACATATATATTCGATAATATATCCGTCGAGGCAATTGGTTTCTCATAAGAAGCGATTGGAAAAATGGCTATCTCAGTATTTTACGCAAGATTTTCTGCAGGAGACACCATGTGAACACTTGCTAAATATGCTCCCTTACGGCTATTCTTCAATGGAAATGCGTAAAAAGACGTCACAATGCTCTAGACACCTTGGGGAATACGTGGAAAACGTAAGCTCATTCGTAGCTCATTCACAGCCATATAAGGAGTCATTGGCATGAGGCGGTTTCAAAAAATGCGGCACTTCCTGTTTGGATTTTTATCTGGGTTTCGCCTGTAACATCAGTTTTGTGGCATTCACAGACAATATCTTTGCAGTTTTGGAAACGTCAGAGTGTTTTCTTTCCAAAGCTGTCAATTATATGCAGTCTTTTTTGCCCGCTTTGAGGACAATACAATGCCACTGACACGGCCCGCAACCAAAACCTGCAGAATTTCCTTCACTACAGCCGACGTGAGTAAAACATTTAAACATGTTAACCCTCGCAAGGCTGCAGGCCCAGACGGCATCCCCAGCCGCATCCTCAGAGCATGCGCAGACCAGCTGGCTGGTGTGTTTATGGACATATTCAATCAATCCTTATCCCAGTCTGCTGTTCCCACATGCTTCAAGAGGGCCACCATTGAAACTAAGGTAAAGCTAAGGTAACTGAGCTAAACGACTACTGCCCCGTAGCACTCACTTCCGTCATCATGAAGTGCTTTGAGAGAGTAGTCAAGGACCATGTCACCTCCACCCTACCTGACACCCTAGACCAACTCCAATTTGCTTACCGCCCAAATAGGTCCACAGACAATGCAATCGCAATCACAATGCACACTGCCCTAACCCATCTAGACAAGAGGAATACCTATGTGGTGAGAATGCTGTTCATCGACTACAGCTCAGCATTTAACACCATAGTACCCTCCAAACTCGTCACCAAGCTCGAGACCCTAGGTCTCGACCCCGCCCTGTGCAACTGGGTGCTGGACTTCCTGACGGGCCGCCCCCAGGTGGTGAGGGTAGGTAACAACATCTCCACCCGCTGATCCTCAACATTGGGTCCCCACAAGGGTGCGTTCTGAGCCCTCTCCTGTACTCCCTGTTCACCCACGACTGCGTGGCCATGCACACCTCCAACTAAGTCATCAAGTTTGCGGACGACACTACAGTGGTAGCCTTGATTACCAACAATGACGAGACGGCCTACAGGGAGGAGGTGAGGGCCCTCGGAGTGTGGTGTCAGCCACATTGAAAGGACAGTAGTGAAGAGGGTAGTAAGTTTTAAGTTCCTCGGCGTACACATCATGGACAAACTGAATTGGTCCACCCACACAGACAGCATCGTGAAGAAGGTGCAGCAGCGCCTCTTCAACCTCAGGATGCTGAAGAAATTTGGCTTGTCACCAAAAGCACTCACAAACTTTTTGGAATTTTTAGGTTAGATTACTCGTTGGTTATTACTGCATTGTCGGAACTAGAAGGACAAGCATTTCACTACACTCGCATTAACATCTGCTAACCATGTGTATGTGACAAATAAATTTGATTTGATTTGACTGACATTTTCAACCTATCCCTGACTGAGTCTGTAATACTAACATGTTTCAAGCAGACCACCATAGTCCCTGTGCCCAAGAACACCAAGGTAACCTGCCTAAATGACTACCGACCGTAGCACTCACGTCTGTAGCCATGAAGTGCTCTGAAAGGCTGGTCATGGCTCACATCTACACCATTATCCCAGAAACCCTAGACCCACTCCAATTTGCATACCGCCCCAACAGATCCACAGATGACGCAATCTTTATCGCTATCCACACTGTCCCACATGGACAAAAGTAACTCCTATATGAGAATGCTGTTCATTGACTAAAGCTCACCGTTCAAAACCATAGTGCCCTCAAACTCATCACTAAGCTAAGGACTCTGGTACAAAACAACTCCCTCTGCAACTGGATCCTGGACTTCCTGACAAGCCACCCCCAGCTGGTAAGGGTAGGTAACAACACATCTGCAGCACTTATCCTCAACATGAGGGCCCCTCGGGGGTGCGTGCTCATTCCCCTCCTGTACTCCCTGTTCATCCATGACTGCATGGCCAAGCACGACTCCAACACCATCATTAAGTTTGCCGACTACACAACAGTGATAGGCCTGATCACCGACAACGATTAGACAGCCTATAGGGAGGTCAGAGAACTGACAGTGTGGTGCCAGGATAACAACCTCTCCCTCAACGTGATCAAGACAAAGGAGATGATTGTGGATTACAGGAAAAGGAATGCCAAGCACCCATACTCATCGACGGGACTGTAGTGGAGCAGGTTGAGAGCTTCGTTCCTTGGTGTTTACATAATCAACAAACTCTCATGGTCCAAACACACCAAGACAGCCGTGAAGAGGGCACAACAACACTTATTCCCCCTCAGGAGACTGAAAATATTTGCCATGGGTCCTCAGATCCTAAAATGTTATACAGCTGCACCATCGAGAGCATCCTGACTGGTTGCATCACCACCTGGTATGGCAACTGCTCGGCCTATGACCACAAGGCACTACAGAGGGTAGTGCGTATGGCCCAGTACATCACTATACCAGGCGGTGTCAGAGGAAGGCCCTACACATTTCCAAAGACTTCAGCCACCCTAGTGATAGACTGTTCTCTCTGCTACCACACGGCAGGCGGAACCGGAGCGCCAAGTCTAGGTCCGAAAGGCTTCTTAACAACTTCTACCCCTAAGCCATAAGACTCCTGAACAGCTAATCAAATGGCTAACCAGACTATCTGCGCAGCTGCTGCTCTCTGTTTATTATCTATGCATTGTCACTTTACCTCTACCTACATGTACATATTTCCTCAATTACCTCGACTAACCTGTGCCCCCACACATTGACTCTGTACCGGTGCCCCCTGTATATAGCCTCGTTACTGATATTTTATTATTTGTTATTTTTCTATTTTCTTCTTTATTTTTTTTTACTTTAGTTTATTATATTAAATACTTTCTTAACACTTTTTCTTAAAATTGAATTGTTGGTTAATGTCTTGTAAGTAAGCATTTCACTGTAAGGTCGATCTATACCTGTTGTATTCGGCGCATGTAACAAATAACATTTGATTTGATGGACTTTATCATTAAGGTGATTTTTTACATAATATATTTTTTTTTATCTTCCCCTAACTTTAAACTCACATGCCGTCTATGCCTAACACAAACCCTGCAGCACAGAGGATCTCTGATCTAATTTTGTGTGCGTATATGCGTGCGTGTGGGAGGGCCATTAGTGTTGCTAAATGGAAACTAATGCTTCCTGTTGGAATCCTCCCCACTACAGCCAATTACATTCCCCTTCTTCTATGTATTTATATTTCACACATTACTTTATTTCCTCCCTTGAACACAGCACAGCAGCACAATTAGAGAAGTAGACTAAATGAGGACTATGAATCTTAGATGGTCCAATTCCTGTGGTAAACACAACACTTCAAAGCCTCTGTCTCGCTCAGCTCTTCCTGCTCTGCTCTTCTGAGGTGGTTTTATCTAACGCCACTGCAGCGGAGCAACACATACTCCTCTTTCTCTCTCCTCAGCCTTTCTGCTTCTTTTCTCTTTTCATCTTTTTCTCTCTCTCCCTTCTTTCTTCTTTCTTTCGACAGGCCTGTGGAATACCTTGTTCGATATCCATTTGATACCTGCAAGTCAGTGGGATTCACGTCTGCACTGTGACATAGACATTCCTGTCTATCAGAGAAATTCAGCACAGGGTATTGTCATGACTGTCCTGATCAGGTCAGGTTACAGGAGACCACAACCCTACAGATGATCTCTCAACCCCAACAGAGGAGGACAGATCTAGGGGTGTGAAGATGTGAGGGTTTTATGACAACTCACGCCCCTGGTAAATCTCAGGCCACAGACAAATTCCTTTGTCCTGTTACTATGGAGAACCAGCCTCAGAACATTAAACATGAAATAAAGGGACTTTGGAACAATGGTTTTCCGTCAGCCACAATGGTGGTCATGACGATAGATGGAATATGAAAATGTATGTCATTTTTGTTTTGTTATTAAAGGTTAATAGGTGACGTTATCACGAAAACATTGTAACGTGAAGAGTTTTCCTAGTATATGTTTGATGTTTATACATTGTACGTTGTATGGAAAATATCCAAATCAAAGAGAATGTTTTGGGGAAGATGATATGTGAAGTTAGTTGTCTAAAATTGGATTTGAGTAAAATCTAGACCTTGCCCTCTTAACATGGTACGACCAGAGAATTGCCCTAAAGGCGGTTACACCCACTTCTGATCCAAGTGTATAAAACCTGTGAGTAAAGAATTTCCAGAGAAGACTACGTGACCCAAGCTGCAGCCAAGGTCTAAAAAGTCAACGAACCCAAAACGCAACGTAAGTTTGAAGACAAATAAATATTTTTCTACCCAAGCTACGGATGAGTAGCTGTGTCTAATCGGGTGAATTCAAGTCTAACCACTTAGCCTCCATCTCCCATCAAAATCGTGGTATCTACACTGTTTCATTCCAACGCTGTGAGCTCTGAGCTACAGAGCTATCTGTCCTCAGAAGACCCCTTCCAGAGAAAGGGTGAGGGAACAGACTAATAAGCCAAAAGGACACTGACATCGGGAGAACGATCAGAGAGGTGCGCTGAAGAAGTTGCGTCATCGAGAGGCCTGAATGGTCCCCTGAAAGGTCTACGCAGAGAATCCTCGGAGGTCCTCGGCACGTAATTACATCATTATATTCTGACCCATAAGAGCGGCAGTTTGGGGCAAGGCTAGGGTTAGAATAGCATAGCTGACAAATTCACCCAAATGTATATTTCTCTCGTGTTTCTTTTTCCTCTCTCTCTTTGAAATCCCCATTTTGGGTAACACGCGCCATAGTGTGTTGGCCCGTTATACTAAGTTCTAATCAATAGCCTATAATGTGTTTTGTCTATGTGCATCTTTTATCATCATTTTAGCTTTTTAGTAAATAAATATTTAACTAAGATTGGTGTGGTACGAACTCATTGGTGAGACCCGGGTCCGTGCAGATTCACGGACTATACGACGTTCAGAACGAGATTGTAGAGGTAACTGGTTAATTAGCGGCTGTTGTAAAATCGATGTTCTGATATTTTTTTAGTTAATTTGGGAAATAGAAACTCAATAAAAACTAGTTTTCCCATCGTGCCCCAGGTTAATGAGTTAATAATTGCTTGATTCAGTTAATCACGCAATCAGAAACTTTAATCATTCGATGAGCAACAGTTGTCACATTAACTAATACAACGTCACAACAGTATTATCTTCATACACTCTTTAAGGAATTGTAGACCATCCTATGAGCTATAAGAGCTCTCTGGCACTACACGATTCCACAGGATGGAGTAGAGTATGTTATGATAAATATTAAGACAGGATATAGTGTAGAATATTCTATGAGACTCTGGAACAAGTCAATACATCACCTATACAGGCCAGTCAACCGGCTACAGCTCAACCCCAAACCACCACCATTAACACCCCTAAAAACCTGATGCAACATTCGCATAGTCTCCACATCACAACATGAAACCCACCATAACAAACAAAGATGAATTGGAAACATGTCCTTTCATAATGCACTAATAAATCAACAGTCCTGTTAATTCATAGTCACTACGTTACAATTTAGCGCGGTATTGACAGACTGCCAGGTGTGTTTATTCTCCATCCCTAGGTGCTGCATGCGTCCTTTAGAAGGGTTATTGTATTTGCTCTCTGATCGATGTAGAACCCATCCCAGGTTTGACCTGAGCATCTTCTCTCCTCCTCCTCCCTTCTCCTTTCCTCTTCCTACTCCTTCCTCTGCCCCAAGCCTCTCCCTCCTCCTCCTCCCTTCTCCTCCTCTCTCCTGCTCCTCCTCCCTCATTTGCCCCATCCTCTCCCTCCTCCTCTCCATGTCCTCCCCTTTTCTCCTCTCTCCTCCTCCTACTCCCTCCTCCACCCCCAGCCTCTTTCTCCTCCCTTCTCTTCCTCCTCCTCCCTCTGTCCCCAGCCACTCCTCTTCTCCTCCTCGATCCTCCCCATCCTTGCTCTGCTCACTGTGGTATTCTGGGATACTGGAAGACTGGAGGCATCAAGAGGTTAATGAGGTCATCTAAATCTATTGGCTTGAAGTCAAAATAGAACTATTAGACCACCATAAACCATCATTAAATCAGTATAATGAAAAATAATCACTGAGTTCAGTACTGAGGAGATGCATGGACGATGCAGTGTAGTAGAGAGTAAGGAGGTAAATGTGCCTGCAGTAGCTAGCTGGCTAAGGTAGTTAGCTGGGGGCTGAGAACCATTGGTTTCCTATGATCATGATAAATCTCCCTGATGTCAGAAGACAGTGGTTCTTATGATGAATGGATCTGCTTTAATTACTTATTGAAATTGAGTGCTGGGTTTGTTTGTGACACTATGGGAAGACCTGGCAGGACCACAACACACACACACACACACACACACACCTTGTGGGACCACAGCACACAGGATTTACAGCATGCTGTGTACCATGCACAGCCCTCAGGAAATGGTTTTGCATTTCTACAATACATATCCACAGGGTCTAAGCCACTGTCATAACTCAATGTAATTAAAAGCACCATGTAAATATTTACAAATGAAAATATGTGAAACACACACACACGTATGCACATACACACAGACACAGACAAACACACAGTTCAAACACTTTAGTGTCCACAGGGAACTAACAGTCAATTACATGTGTCAAACAGTGTTTTGTTGTTATGCTCTTAACATATTCACAGAGAAACAGGGTTAAGAGAAATACACACCTCAGTAGAGAAACAGGGTTAAGAGAAATAGACACCTCAGTAGAGAAACAGGGTTAAGAGAAATACACACCTCAGTAGAGAAACAGGGTTAAGAGAAAGCACACACCTCAGTAGAGAAACAGGGTTAAGAGAAATACACACCTCAGTAGAGAAACAGGGTTAAGAGAAAGCACACACCTCAGTAGAGAAACAGGGTGAAGAGAAACACACACCTCAGAAGAGAAACAGGCTTAAGAGAGAACACACACCTCAGTAGAGAAACAGGGTGAAGAGAAACACACACGTCAGTAGAGAAACAGGCTTAAGAGAGAACACACACCTCAGTAGAGAAACAGGCTTAAGAAAGAACACACACCAAATCTCAGTAGCAGTTGAGTATTGGAGAGCTCCTAGAGGGAATCATGTTGTGGGTTAACACTCAGTGATATTGACACGCAGTCTTTGATGAGCTTGGGATGGTGTGTGTGTTTGTGTATGTTATTGTACTTGTGTGTGCACATGATTGTGTGTATGTGTTTGTGTGTGTGTACGTGGTTGAACAGAGGTACTGATTGGATTGATCCCAGCCTCTCTCCTGTAGTGGGATGAGGAGGGAGATGGGGGAGACTGTGGGGGATCAGGGGGGAGACAGGATAAGGGCCCATGGTGAGGGTGAGTACGCCTAATTGCACACAGACACGCTCTTTCTCTGCCAATCTCTCCATCTCCCCTATCCCAAACCATATCTCTCCCAGCCATCATTTTCTCTGCCAATCTCCCCATCTCCCCTCTTCCAAATCACATCTCTCTCTGCCATGCCTTTCTCTGCCAATCTCCCCTATCCCAAACCACATCTCTCTCTGCCATGCCTTTCTCTGCCAATCTCCCCATCTCCCCTATCCCAAACCACATCTCTCCCTTCCATTCCTTTCTTTGCTACTCTCTCGCTTCCTGTGTGAATGTGATCCCATCCCTCCCCCTCCTGATTAGCCAATGAGATGTAGAGAGATAAGGAGATTCTATTTCATCCTTCTGTAATAGTTGCACTAATGATATGTATTATCACTTTCATTCTGTACCATCTCCTCTCCTCTCCTCTCCTCTCCTCATCTCTTCTCTCCCCATCTCTTCTCTTTCTCAACTCCTTATTCTGTTCCAATAACTCCCTCCTCCCTCTTCCTACCTCCCATCCACCTATCTCCACTGCCTCTATCATAGGGTACCGTGGTCGTGATAAGCAATAAATAGCTGTGCTTCATCACAGCCACATTTGGACTATTCCTTGCAAGGCTAGTTGACCTGAGCATGTTCACATTACAAGTCAGTGTGATTCATGTCTGATCTGTGACATTACAAATACAGTAAGAGGTCCTCATTATACTGTATGCTGCACTATGAGAGACTTACCCTCCCCCCCCTCTCTCTCTCTGTCTCCCTCCATCCCTCTCTCCTGGTGGGGTGTAGCTCTTTCCTCCAGTCAACTAACCTAGTGGCCTCATGGGTGGAATGTCATTGATATTTTTCATAATTTCAGAAATCCTGTATTTTTAAACACAGAAAATCCGGTGTTTCTATGTTTAAACAGTTTTGTTATATTTCAATCTTCTGTGATGTATATAAAGTGTAATATTGGAATGCTAACTCAAAATTGAATACATTTCAACTCTATTTTTGACATTGTACGAGTGTCTTCTTTTTGTGTGTGAGGTGTGTACTTTTTATTTTAACGTAGATTTGTTTTTTAAGACTACCAAGAAACACTCTGTGTGACCCTGATTTAGCCCGCTGCAGTAAAAGGTTAATAATGAATAGATATTGAGTGACAGTGTCTGGCTAGCAGCAGTTAGTGGAACTGCTGAAGGAATCGTTGTCCCTTGAAGGTTATGTTGTAATGGATCTGTGCTGTGAGATGGCTGTTCTGTCCTTGCCTGGCTAATGCTGAGCCCTGGTCTATTGCTTCAGGGAGAAAGGACAGACTAAGTCTGTGTTTGCAATGGCACCCTACTTGCTATGTAGTGCAGGCCTGGGCAATTATTTTCCATGGAGGGCCACATTATAATATATTATTGCCATCACAGGCCTGAATAGGATTATACATCATGTGTATGTGTTGACAGATATTTCTACTGTAAATCACGTCCAGATATGCTACTTATTTTACTTTTTTAACACGCACAGAAATGTACTACATCCATACTCTTTTGGTAGGTATTTTCATTATTAAAAATGCAATGAACTACATGGAGGGAAAAGTACACTGTGCTTTCAGCACCACGGACAGAACTCTGGTTAACGGGTATGCACAAAAACATAAGAAGGAGACAGTGCTCAACATTACATTTAAACTACTCAATCAGTGTGAGGAGCGAAGTCTCTGATGGGTATTACCTAGTCAGGTATAGTTTCTGATGTCACTATGTAACTGGAAGGTTGCTCGGATCGAATCTCCGAGCTGACAAGGTACAAATCTGTCACTCTGCCCCTGAGCAAGGCAATTAACCCATGTGGATGTTGATTAAGGCAGCCCCCCCCCCCCCCCCCCCCCCCCCCGCACCCCTCTGATCCGAGGTTGGGTTAAATGCGGAAGACACATTTCAGTTTAATACATTCAGAAGGACAACTGACTAGTTATCCCAATTTCCCCCAGTAAGAGATGATCTGTGCCTTGACTTGGTATATTTCCTCACTGAAAATGTCTGTTCACATATGTTGACCAAAACAGTACAAACATCTTCTGAGCATGACTCCTAATCTTTGTAAAGTTTTGTTCATCGAGAGAAGCATAGAACCTCGTCAGTGACAGTGTTTTGAATAGTTCTCCAATCATTGCATCAGACTGAAGATCGATAAGCTCAAGTTTCAGGTGAGTGGGAGGGTTACCCACATTGAAAGTGAAAGGAGAGGAAACCAACAGCATGTCATTTTCCAGCACTTTGAAAGCCTCAAAACGACAAGAAAACTCACCGTTCAAAGCAAGCGGCAGCGATGTATGCTTCTCCCGCTTGTCATCTGATAGTGAACAGACGAGTAGTACAGAAGGTGGGTGAGATTGTTGGCTTCTACTTGATGGGTTAGGAGTCATTTTCCCTCGACGGCTTTGACAAGGCTGTACTTCTGATGTGCAAAAAGGCCCTTCACTTGTAGTTTAGAATTCAGTTCATTCATGAGGGCCATGATCTCCACGGTGAAGGCAAAATCAGACAACAATTCTTTATCTTGCAGTTGAGGGAAATCCACATATTTGCCTTTCATTTGCAAAAACACAGCAAACTCTGACTTTAGGTCCCACACCCTTTAAAGCACTTTCCCCGAACTCAGCCATCTCACGTTTGTGTGGTAGGGGAGATCTGCATGACCCGACTCTGTGTGTTCCAACAGTGAGACAAACCGCCTGTGGTTTAAAGATTTTGCTCTTATGAAGTTTACCACTTTAGTGACTGTATCCACAACATGGCTCATTTTCAGAACACATTTACAGAGCACCTCCTGATGAATAATGCAATGCAGGAAACACAATTTCTGATCTGGGTTCAGCTCGGCTACTTGATCTTGTATCCTTTTCAAAAGGCCAATGTTTTTCCTGTCAAGTTTGGGCACCCATCAGTGGTCACACTGGATAACTTTTCAAAACTCAGTCACAGCTTGACCACACACTTATTAACCTCCTCCAATAAGTATTTCACTGTGGTTGTGCTCTTCATTGACTGCACTGAAGAAAGCTCTGGGGTTATGCCTCGTAAGAATTTTAACAACTGTGCCGTGTCACGTGCATCACTGCTCTCATCCAGGGCCAAGGAGAAATAGGTGAAATCCTGTACCTTGTCTTTCAACTGTTGTTCCATATTCTCTGTGAAGTCCTCAACACGCCGTGTCACTGTTCATCTTGTCAGGGAAACATTTTCAAACAGCTCTTTATTGTCAGGGCAAAGTATTGCTGCAGAGTCAATTAAACATTTTTTTATATGAATTCTCCCTTAGCGAATGGCTTGCTATGTTTAGCAATATTGTGGGACAGTACATAGCTAGCTCTCGTAATTATGTCGTTTGCTGAATGCAGTTTTCTAAAAGTCCTTGCTGCTTTTGCAACTGAGAAAGCAACTCTTTCGATGCACTTGCCCTCTGCTCAGAAGACATATTCCTATATTTTTCTGCATGCTTCATCTGGAGGTGTCGGGACAAGTTGTAGTCTTTCAAGACAGCCATGCTCTCTTTGCACACTAAACACACAGCTTCCCTGATACCTCAAGAAATAAATATTTATACCCTACATTCATTGTCTACTTTTGTCACGCCCTGGTCTAAGTATTTTGTGTTTTTCTTCATGTATTGGGTCAGGCCAGGGTGTGGCATCGGGTTTTTTGTATTGTGGTGTGTTTTGTCCTGGGGTTCTGGTGTGTATGTATTGGGATTGTAGCTAGTGGGGTTATCTAGCAAAGTCTATGGCTGTCTGGAGTGGTTCTCAATCAGAGGCAGGTGTTTATCGTTGTCTCTGATTGGGAACCATATTTAGGCAGCCATATTCTTTGAGTTTGTCGTGGGTGATTGTCCTTAGTGTCCTTGTTCCTGTCTTTGTTAGTTTACACAAGTATAGGCTGTTTCGGTTTTCGTTACGTTCTTTGTTTTGTAGTGTTTGTTATTGATTTGTGTTTTATGTTCGTTCATTAAACATGGATCGCAATCTACACGCTGCATTTTGGTCCGACTCTCCTTCTCACCTAGAAAACCGTTACAACTTTCCATTTCTAGCTAGCTACTATTTGTAACTGTGAAGTGCATGTCAGCCTGTCAGTCACTGTCTGTCCTCGTGCAGTTGTTATTTATACTTGCCTTCAAAATACATGTCCCAAGAGTGGGTCGGCCTTTGCCCAGGCCTGATATAGAGAATATTGCCATTAGGGACGACGCAGACTCAGAATCAACTAATGTACATAGAAGTTAGTGTAGTAATGTGATGATGTGTAATGAATGTGTGAACTATTATCAGTATTCTTCTTACTGACAGAACAGACAGACAAATAAACAAGGTAATGAATAACATGTCAAATGTTACATTAAAATGTTCCGCTAAACCTTTTATAACGACCTAGTTAATCACATGTGAGTGGAGTGTGAATTAGCATATATTAAGATCTCTCATCTCCATTCATTTTGAATGCGTCCCAAATTGCACCATATGCCCTATGTAGGACGCAGCCCCAGGTCATTGTGAAAGGACCAATACTCAGCCCATAGAGAACATGTGCTTATGTCTTTATCTGCTGTATGTCATTATAACACATAGAACGCATCCGTCACTCCAGAGAAGACCCCAGCTCCATGGAGATACCATACTATGTCATTCTATTTCTATGGGAGATGTTGGATTGAATGATGGCATATTGGCACGGACATGGTGTGTTAGTATGTTATTCATCTTTCATAAATGGAATAGGAATAGATCAGGAATAGGTCAACCAAGCCTCACTCATCCAAAGCAAATCTATTTTCTCTCATTCTTTTGTTCTCTCCTTTATTTTCCTGGTCAATATGAATTAGATGTTTGCTGTGTGTGTGTGTGTGTGTGTGTGTGTGTGTGTGTGTGTGTGTGTGTGTGTGTGTGTGTGTGTGTGTGTGTGTGTGTGTGTGTGTGTGTGTGTGTGTGTGTTGAGAGAGATGTGTCGGTGGGCAACCACAGGGTGCATGTGACGTGTCTAGTGCAGTAGTGCCTAAGTAGTGCCTAGGTAGACGTGCCACGCTGCCGCCGGATAGCCCTTTTAGTGAATTGGGGAGCAGCTTCATGCACAAGTCTCCTCTTGCCGGTGCAAAGCCTCTCCATGACTAAGACTCCTGCCATGCCTCCTCGTGGCGGCACACGATAACTGGTTGTTTTCAAACTCCTGGTTAACTGGCAGGGGATCTCGGAGCATCAGTGTGCCCAAGACAGGCACCCTCAGTGGCACTTTAAATAACTTTCTTTGCACAGGTATTCACTTCTTACCTCGGTGAAGCCATCAACCGGAAACCAGACTAAAGTCACCCCTTCATGACTCACTCCTTCATGGATAGGCTACCGCGCCTATCGGTAGTTTCACTCAGCAGTCAAAAAATGCTAAAGAAATTAAGTTTCCATCTTCCATCTTCCTCCTATATGTCACCCAGCTTCTCCACAAGGAGCTTGATGACAGCAGCGGGTTTGTGGTTGACTGGACGGAAACCTATTCAACATCAGAAGGCTCAAAGCAACCACCAAGGTTTTGACAGAGCGTGCTCTTTAGGTGCAGTATGCTGATGACTGCGCTCTCATGGCCCACCCTAATGGCTGTGAGGGTCTATAGCAGGATGGGACTGTCTATCAACACCACCAAGACAGAGGTGGTCTGCCAATGGAGATCCAGCCCTCCACCCACCATGCCTGTCTTCACTATTGAACACAAATCACTGGCAATATTCCATCGTTCAAATACATGGGCAGCAACCTCTTAAAACAGGATCCAAAAAGCATCAGCTGCCTTCTGAAAACTCAGACACAGGGTCTTCCCATGAGATAGCAAAAGCTCAGGTTGCCCAGCCCGGCGGAGATACAATCTGTGGCAAAATAATTTGCAAGGAGATTCCTGCAAAAATATTAGACCCCTGTTGTTTGATTTGACAGGGATCTCCACCTCCACACCAAAGTCACTGTCTATCAAGGCGTCTGCATCACCACACTTCTTTACAACTGTGACGCCTGGGTCACCTACGGTCACCACAACAAGCAGCTCGAGCGATTCCACATGAGATGCCTACTGCGCATCCTGGGAATCACTTGGTGCGACCATGTGCCTCTTAAAGAAATACTTGCTTAGACCAACTGCAAGAGTATCAAATCAAATCAGTCCTCTTCTGGCTGTGCCGGGTGGAGATTATAACAGAACATGGCCAAGATGTTCAAATGTTCATAAATGACCAGCATGGTCAAATAATAATAATCACAGGCAGAACAGTTGAAACTGGAGCAGCAGCACGGCCAGGTGGACTGGGGACTGCAAGGAGTCATCATGCCAGGTAGTCCTGAGGCATGGTCCTAGGGCTCAGGTCCTCCGAGAGAGAGAAAGAAAGAGAGAAAGAGAGAATTAGAGAGAGCATACTTAAATTCACACAGGACACCAGATAGGACAGGAGAAGTACTCCAGACATAACAAACTGACCCAAACTGACTCCAGCATAAATACTGGAGGCTGAGACAGGAGGGGTCAGGAGACCTGTGGCCCCATCCCAAGATACCCCTGAACAGGGCCAAACAGGAAGGATATAACCCCACCCACTTTGCCAAAGCACACCCCCCACACCACTAGAGGGATATCTTCAACCACCAACTTACCATCCTGAGACAAGGCCGAGTACAGCCCACAAAGATCTCCGCCACTGCACAACCCAAGGGGGGGCGCCAACCCAGACAGGAAGTATCATCAGTGACTCAACCCACTCAAGTAACACACCCCTCCTAGGGACGGCATGAAAGAGCACCAGTAAGCCAGTGACTCAGCCCCTGTAAGAGGGTTAGAGGCAGAGAATCCTAGTGGAAAGAGGGGAACCGGCCAGGCAGAGACAGCAAGGGCGGTTCGTTGCTCCAGAGCCTTTCCGTTCACCTTCACACTCCTGGGCCAGACTACACTCAATCATATGACCCACTGAAGAGATGAGTCTTTAGTAAAGACTTAAAGGTTGAGACCGAGTTTGCGTCTCTCACATGGGTAGGCAGACCATTCCATAAAAATGGAGCTCTATAAGGAGAAATCCCTGCCTCCAGTTGTTTGCTTATAAATTCTAGGGACAATTAGGAGGCCTGCGTCTTGTGACCGTAGTGTACGTGTAGGTATGTACGGCAGGACCAAATCAGAGAGATAGGTAGGAGCAAGCCCATGTAATGCTTTGTAGGTTAGCAGTAAAACCTTGAAATCAGCCCTTGCCTTGACAGGAAGCCAGTGTAGGGAGGCTAGCACTGGAGTAATATGATCAAATTTTGGGGTTCTAGTCAGGATTCTAGCAGCCGTATTTAGCACTAACTGAAGTTTATTTAGTGCTTTATCCGGGTAGCCGGAAAGTAGAGCATTGCAGTAGTCTAACCTAGAAGTAACATAACCATGGATTAATTTTTCTGCATCATTTTTGGACAGAAAGTTTCTGATTTTTGCAATGTTACGTAGATGGGAAAAAAAAGCTGTCCTTGAAATGGTCTTGATATGTTCTTCAAAAGAGAGATCAGGGTCCAGAGTAACGCCGAGGTCCTTCACAGTTTTATTTGAGACGACTGTACAACCATTAAGATTAATTGTCAGATTCAACAGAAGATCTCTTTGTTTCTTGGGACCTAGAACAAGCATCTCTGTTTTGTCCAAAAGTAGAATGTTTGCAGCCATCCACTTCCTTATG
This sequence comes from Oncorhynchus mykiss, assembly GCF_013265735.2. Classification (NCBI taxonomy): domain Eukaryota; kingdom Metazoa; phylum Chordata; class Actinopteri; order Salmoniformes; family Salmonidae; genus Oncorhynchus; species Oncorhynchus mykiss. The sequence continues at coordinate 18,713,905 of NC_048569.1, read as the reverse complement.
TCTGAAACACAGGCTTCTAGCGAGGGCAATTTTGGGGCTTCACCATGTTTCATTGAAATGTACAGCTGTGTGTCATCCGCATAGCAGTGAAAGTTAACATTGTGTTTTCGAATGACATCCCCAAGAGGTAAAATATATAGTGAAAACAATGGTGGTCCTAAAACGGAACCTTGAGGAACACCGAAATTTACGGTTGATTTGTTAGAGGACAAACCATTCACAGAGACAAACTGATATCTTTCCGACAGATAAGATCTAAACCAGGCCAGAAATTGTAGACCAATTTGGGTTTCCAATCTCTCCAAAAGAATGTGGTGATCGATGGTATCAAAAGCAGCACTAAGGTCTAGGAGCACAAGGACAGATGCAGAGCCTCGGTCTGATGCCATTAAAGGGTCATTTACCACCTTCACAAGTGCAGTCTCAGTGCTATGATGGGGTCTAAAACCAGACTGAAGCATTTCATATACATTGTTTGTCTTCAGGAAGGCAGTGAGTTGCTGAGCAACAGCCTTTTCTAAAATCTTTGAGAGGAATGGAAGAGTCGATATAGGCCGATAGTTTTTTATATTTTCTGGGTTTGGCTTTTTCAAGAGAGGCTTTATTACTGCCACTTTTACTGAGTTTGGTATACATCTGGGGGATAGAGAGTCATTTATTATGTTCAACATAGGAGGGCCAAGCACAGGAAGCAGCTCTTTAAGTAGTTTAGTTGGAATAGGGTCTAGTTTGCAGCTTGAAGGTTTAGAGGTCATGATTATTTTCATCATTGTGTCAAGAGATATAGTACTAAAACACTTGAGTGTCTCTCTTGATCCTAGGTCCTGGCAGAGTTGTGCAGACTCAGGACAACTGAGCTTTGAAGGAATACGCAGATTTAAAGAGGAGTCCGTAATTTGCTTTCTAATAATCATGATCATTTCATCAAAGAAGTTCATTACTGCTGAAATGAAAGCCATCCTCTCTTGGGGAATGTTGCTTTTTAGTTAGCTTTGCGACAGTATCAAAAAGGAATTTCGGATTGTTCTTATTTTCCTCAATTAAGTTGGAAAAATAGGATGATCGAGCAGCAGTAAGGGCTCTTCGATACTGCACGGTACTGTCTTTCCAAGCTAGTCGGAAGACTTACAATTTGTGTGGCGCCATTTCAGTTCCAATTTTCTGGAAGCTTGCTTCAGAGCTCGGGTATTTTCTATATACCAGGGAGCCAGTTTCTTATGAGTAATGTTTTTAGTTTTTAGGGTGCAACTGCATCTAGGGTATTGCTCAAGGTTAAATTGAGTTCCTCAGTTAGGTGGTTAACTGATTTTTATCCTCTGACATCCTTGGGTAGGCAGAGGGAGTCTGGAAGGACATCAAGGAATCTTTGTGTTGTCTGTGAATTTATAGCACGACTTTTGATGTTCCTTGGTTGGGGTCTGAGCAGATTATTTGTTGCAATTGCAAACGTAATAAAATGGTGGTCTGATAGTCCAGGATTATGAGGAAAAACATTAAGATCCACAACATTTATTCCATGGGACAAAACTAGGTCGAGAGTATGACTATGACAGTGAGTAGGTCCAGAGACATGTTGGACAAAACCCACTCGATGATGGCTCCGAAAGCCTTTTGGAGTGGGTCTGTGGAGTTTTCCATGTGAATATTAAAGTCACCAAAGATTAGAATATTATCTGCTATGACTACAAGGTCCGATAGGAATTCAGGGAACTCAATGAGGAACGCTGTATATGCCCAGGAGGCCTGTAAACAGTAGCTATAAAAAGTGATTGAGTAGGCTGCATAGATTTCATGACTAGAAGCTCAAAAGACGAAAACGTAATTTTATTTTTTGTAAATTGAAATTTGCTATCGGAAATGTTAGCACGGGGGATATGGTCACTAGTGTAACCAGGAGGTGAGGCCTCATTTAACACAGTAAATTCATCAGGCTTAAGCCATCTTTCAGTCAGGCCAATCACATCAAGATTACGATCAGTGATTAGTTCATTGACTATAATTGCCTTTGAAGTAAGGGATCTAATATTAAGTAGCCCTATTTTGAGATGTGAGGTATCATGATCTCTTTCAATAACGACAGGAATGGAGTAGGTCTTTATCCTAGTGAGATTGCTAAGGCGAACACCGCCATGTTTAGTTTTGCCCAACCTAGGTCGAGGCACAGACACGGTCTCAATGGGGATAGCTGAGCTGACTACACTGACTGCTAGTGGCAGACTCCACTATGTTGGCAGGCTGGCTGGCTAACAGCCTGCTGTCTGGCCTGCACCCTATTTCATTGTGGAGCTAGAGGAGTTAGAGCCCTGTTTATGTTGGTAGATAAGATGAGAGCACCCCTCCAGCTAGGATGGAGTCCGTCACTCCTCAGCAGGTCAGGCTTAGTCCCAGAAAGAGGGCCAATTAATTTCCAAATTCTATCTTTTGGGATGGGCAGAAAACAGTTTTCAACCAGCGATTGAGTTGTGAGACTCTGCTGTAGAGCTCATCACTCCCCCTAACTGGGAGGGGGCCAGAGACAATTCCTCGATGCTGACACATCTTTCTAGCTGATTTACACGCTGAAGCTATGTTGCTCTTGGTGATCTCTGACTGTTTCATCCTAACATCGTTGGTGCCGACATGGATAACAATATCTCTTTACTCTCTACACTCGCCAGTTTTAGCTTTAGCCAGCACCATCTTCAGATTAGCCTTAACGTCGGTAGCCCTGCCCCTTGGTAAACAGTGTATGATCGCTGGATGATTCGTTTTATGTTTAATACTGCGGGTAATGGAGTCGCCAATGACTAGAGTTTTCAATTTGTCAGAGCTAATGGTGGGAAGCTTCGGCGTCTCAGACCCCGTAACGGGAGGAGTGGAGACAAGAGAAGGCTCGGCCTCTGACTCCGACTCGTTGCTCAAGACACCGGTTGAGCATTCATCCAGAAACCGTCCTGACAAACCATGTCCAGATAAAGCGTCCGGAGTGAAAAAGTTGAATGAAAAAAAAGTTGAGGGAAAAACAAAAATATAAACGGTAATTAAAAAGTAAAAACCGCAAAGTTGTCAGGTAGCAAAGTAAGGTTGGCAACAAAACGCACAGCAACACGTAAACAAGTCTGCAAGTTGTGACCGGAAATGGCGTCAGACAGGCCTGTAGACATTCAGAGCCACTGCAAGCTGTTTCAAATACAGACCGTGTATTTGTGTATGGAATCTCTTCAGCATGGAGGCCATGATCATCCAACACCAACTGCGCTGGCTTGGGCATGTCATTAGAATGTCTCAGGAGCACGGAAGATCCTGTATGGCCAGCTACACCTTGTCCAGCGGTCTACAGAGGGGCAGATGAAAACGCTACAAGGACCAGCTGAAAACGTTGCTGAATTAGTGCAACATTAAACCCACAGACCTGGAGGACACTCCGGCAGCGCTGCCAGAGTGGTGTACAGAAGTCAGAAGAGGAGAGGAGCATAAACAAACAGCTCAGGAGACATACAACTATGCCTGCTCCTGCCAACACCAACTGCACACCAACTGCACATGCCTCACCTGCAATAAAGTTTGTGGATCTCGGTTTGGACTCAACAGTCACCAAAGAATTCCGGTTAACTCAGAAGTAAAAGTCCTCATCAGATATGATGGAGTACCATAACATAACGTAACATGTATGTTGAGGATAGGAGGTTTCTTAGGCTGGCTTTGTGCAACAGACAGTAAGAGGAAGCTTGACAACATCACATTTTGTCAATGTTGTTTTTCCTCATAAGTTGTTCTCAACACATCCTGAACTCATTTAGCTGTTAAAGTCTCTGATATGGTAATCATCACAATGATGTATATTTTCATTCCTTTGTTTTACTGATACAATTCAGCCAGTCAGTATAGTTTTCACTGATTTATCAACTAAATAATTGATTCATTTTGAAAAATTAACAGAAATCGCATTAGCAGCAATGTATATCATCCAACACATTTCAAATATATATTTGTTGATTGTCTGAGTATTTTTAAACACATGAACACATTCCAAATCTGGACACAGTCAATGGTTCCCTATTCCCTATGTAGTGCACTACTTCATTGTCAAAAAGGAATAGGGTGCCATTTGGGAGACAGACCATGTTTTCAACCTACAGAGTTGAGTACTGACTGTCATTTTGATGTGAGGAGGCTGGAAAAGAAGACTCACTGCTTGTTTGTTTGTTTTGTTTGTTTTGCTCCGTCCCTCTTTAAGAGATCTCAACCTCCATTTCTTAGTTTGAGTCTGTGTGATGACACACACACACTAATGGTTGGAGGTGGAGGAGAAGGATGGGATATTTCCGCAAACAATTTCCCCTCGGAATCCCAGAACACTATGCCATCGACACACATACATGCACACACGAACACACACACAGAATCCCACACCATGAAGAAATCGATCGAACCAATCTGAGATTACCACTTTGTCATGCCTGAGCCTCTGCTCTGCAAACCTGCAGTGCAATACCACTGAGTGCAAGATAGTCCTCCTCGCTATCATGTTCCCATTCTCATCCATGGTATTAAAATACACTACCTGATAAAAAGTATGTGGACACCTACTCATCGAACATCTCATTCCATAATGATGGGCATAATATGGAATTGGTCCCCACCCTTTGCTTCTATAACAGCCTCCACTCATCTGGGAAAGCTTTCCACTGGATTGCAGTCAACGTTCCAATTAATTTAAAGGTGTTCGATGTGGTTGAAGTCAGTGCTCTGAGCAGGACAGTCAAGTTCTTCCACACCAATCTTGACAAACCATTTCTGTATGGACCTTGGTTGTGCACGGCGGCATTGTCATGCTGAAACAGGAAAAGGCCTTCCCCAAACTGTTGCCACAAAGTTGGAAGCACAGAATCTTCTAAAATGTAATTGTATGCTGTAGCGTTAAGATTTCCCTGGAACTAAGGGGCCTAGCCCAAACTACGAAAAACAGCCCCACACCATATTTCCTCCTCCACCTTTACAGTTGGCACTATACGTTCGGGCAGTTAGCGTTCTCCTGGCATCCACCAAACCCAGATTCGTCTGTTGGACTGCCAGATGGTGAAGCGTGATTCATCACTCCAGAGAATGTTTCCACTGCTCCAGAGTCCAATTGCAGTGAGCTTTACACTACTCCAGCCAATGCTTCGCATTGCGCATTGTGATCATATGGTTGTGTGTGGACGCTTGTCCATTGAAATCAATTTCATGAAGCTGTAGACAAACAGTTATTGTGCTGACGTTGCTTCCAGAGGTAGTTTGGAACTCGGTAGTGAGTGTTACAACCGAAACAGGTGATTTGTATGTGCAAAGCACTTCAGCACTCAGCGGTCCGTTTGGTGAGCTTGTGTGACCTACCTCTTCACGGCTGAGCTGTTGCTGCGCCTAGACGTTTCCACTTCACATTAACATCACATACAGTGGGCCGGGGGCAGCTCTAGCAGGGCTGAAATTTGACAAACTGACTTGTTGGAAAGGTGGCATCCAATGACGGTGCCACGTTGAAAGTCACTGAGCTCTTCAGTAAGGACATTATACTACCAATGATTGTCTATGAAGATCGCATGGATGTACAGTGTATTTGATACACTGCCGATTTTGCAGGTTTTCCTACTTACAAAGCATGGAGAGGTCTGTAATTTTTATCATGCTTCCAGCATTTATCACTTCAACTGTGAGAGACGGAATCTAAAACAAAAATCCAGAAAATCACATTGTATGATTTTTAAGTAATTAACTTGCATTTTATTGCTTGACATAAGTATTTACCAACCAGTAAGAATTCCGGCTCTCACAGACCTGTTAGTTTTTCTTTAAGAAGCCCTCCTGTTCTCCACTCATTACCTGTATTAACTGCACCTGTTTGAACTCGTTACCTGTATAAAATACAGCTGTCCACACACTCACTCAAACAGACTCCAACATCTCCACAATGGCCAAGACCAGAGAGCTGTGTAAGGACATCAGGGATAAAATTGTAGACCTGTACAAGGTTGGGATGGGCTACAGGACAATAGGCAAGCAGCTTGGTGAGAAGGCAACAACTGTTGGCGCAATTATTAGAAAATGGAAGAAGTTCAAGATGACGGTCAATCACCCTGGGTCTGGGGCTCCATGCAAGATCTCATCTCGTGGGGCATCAATTAAGCTGTGTAAGGACATCAGAGATAAAATTGTAGACCTGTACAAGGTTGGGATAGGCTACAGGACAATAGGCAAGCAGCTTGGTGAGAAGGCAACAACTGTTGGCGCAATTATTAGAAAATGGAAGAAGTTCAAGATGACGGCCAATCACCCTCGGTCTGGGGCTCCATGCAAGATCTCATCTCGTGGGGCGTCTCTCTCGAGGGATCAGCCAAGAACTACACGGCAGGACCTGGTCAATGACCTGAAGAAAGCTGGGACCACAGTCTCAAAGAAAACCATTAGTAACACACTACGCCGTCATGGATTAAAATCCTGCAACGCACGCAAGGTCCCCCTGCTCAAGCCAGCGCATGTCCAGGCCCGTCTGAAGTTTGCCAATGACCATCTGGATGTCAAATAAATGCAAATGAATTACTTAAAAATCATACAATGTGATTTTCTGGATTTTTGTTTTAGATTCCGTCTCTCACAGTTGAAGTGTACCTATGATAAAAATGACAGGCCTCTACATGCTTTGTAAGTAGGGAAAACCTGCAAAATCGGCAGTGTATCAAATACTTGTTCTCCCCACTGTATGTGGACACCTGTCAGCAGCAGGTGTGGCTGAAATAGCCAAATCCACTAACAAACTTTCGTATATATACAGTGGCTTGCAAAAGTATTCACCCTCTTGGCATTTTTCCTATTTTGTTGCCTTACAACCTGGAATTAAAATGGAATTTTGGACGGTTTGTATCATTTGATTTACACAACATGCATACCACTTTGAAGATGCAAAATATTTTCTATTGTGAAACAAACAAGAAATAAGACAAAAATACAAAAAACTTGAGTGTGCATAACTATTCATCCCCCCAAAGTCAATACTTTGTAGACCCACCTTTTGCAGCAATTACAGCTACAAGTCTCTTGGGGTATGTCTCTTTAAGCTTGGCACATCTTGCCAAGGGGATTTTGCCATTCTTCAAGGCAAAACTGCTGCAGCTCCTTCAAGTTGGATGGGTTCCGCTGATGTACAGCAATCATTAAGACATACCACAGATTCCCAATTGTATTGAGGTCTGGGCTTTGACAAGGCCATTCCAAGACATTTAAATGTTTCCCCTTAAACCAGTCGAGTGTTGCTTTAGCAGTATGCTTAGGGTCATTGTCCCGCTGGAAGGTGAACCTCCGTCCCAGTCTCAAATCTCTGGAAGACTGAAACAGGTTTCCTTCAAGAATTTCCCTGTATTTAGCGCCATCCATCATTCCATCAAATCTGACCAGTTTCCCAGTCCCTGCCGATGAAAAACATCCCAACAGTATAATGCTGCCACCGCCATGATGATAAGAGGTGTTGGGTTTGCGCCAGACATAGTGTTTTCCTTGATGGCCATAAAGCTAAATTTTTGTTTCATCTGACCAGAGTACCTTTTCCATATGTTTGGGGAGTCTCCCACATGCCTTTTGGCGAACACCAAACATGTTTGCTTATTTTTTTCTGGCCACTCTACCATAAAGCCCAGCTCTGTGGAGAGTACAGCTTAAAGTGGTCCTATGGATAGATACTTCAATCATGGCTGTGGAGCTTTGCAACTCCTTCAGAGTTAGCTTTGGTCTCTTTGTTGCCTCTCTGATTAATTCCCTCCTTGTCTGGTTTGTGAGTTTTGGTGGGTGGCCCTCTCTTGGCAGGTTTTGTTGTGGTGCATTATTCTTTCAATTTTTTAATAATGGATTTAATGGTGCTCCGTGGGATGTTCAAAGTTTCTGATATTTTTTTTTAACCCAACCCTGATCTGTACATCTCCACAACTTTGTCCATGACCTGTTTGGAGAGCTCCTTGGACTTCATTGAGCCACTTGCTTGGTGGTGCCCCTTGCTTAGTGGTGTTGCAGACTCTGGGGCCTTTCAGAACAGGTGTATATATACTGAGATCATATAACAGATCATGTGACAGTTAGATTGCACACAGGTGGACTATATTTAACTAATTATATGACTTCTTAAGGTAATTGGTTGCACCAGATCTTATTTAGGGTCTTCATAGCAATACGTATGTACGTACCACTTTTCCGTTTATTTATTGTTTAACATTTTTGAAACAAGTAATGTTTTTAATTTCACTTCACCAATTTGGACTATTTTGTGTATGTCCATTACATGAAATCCAAATAAAAATCCATTTAAATTACAGGTTGTAATGCAACATAATAGGAAAAACGCCAAGGGGGTGAATAATTTTGCAAGGCACTGTAGTGTACCTACAGAATTGAGGTAAGGCTGGTTGTCCCTACAGAGACAGAGACAACCTACAACTGTATCTTTGCTATTGCTTGGTATTTCATAGTGGTGGGAGAGTAGGATCGCTGACATCTCCTCTCAAGGATTCATCTAGAGTTTCATTTTCAAACTTGAGATGTGTTGGTGTACTGGTTAAACAATCCTTCAACAGTAATAAGAGTAGCCTACTCAAACACGCACAGTGAATGGAAATCAGTTGGTTGTCTTTTATTTTAGGATGTAGACATTGTCTCTGTCCTCTATCACAATAACACAAAGACGTGTCTCTGTCCTCTTCTATCATAATAACACAAAGACATGTCTCTGTCCTCTTCTATCACAATAACACAAAGACATGTCTCTGTCCTCTATCACAATAACACAAAGACGTGTCTCTGTCCTCTTCTATCACAATAACACAAAGACATGTCTCTGTCCTCTATCACAATAACACAAAGACGTGTCTCTGTCCTCTTCTATCACAATAACACAAAGACATGTCTCTGTCCTCTTCTATCACAATAACACAAAGACATGTCTCTGTCCTCTTCTATCACAATAACACAAAGACATGTCTCTGTCCTCTTCTATCACAATAACACAAAGACATGTCTCTGTCCTCTTCTATCACAATAACACAAATACATGTCTCTGTCTTCTTCTATCACAATAACACAAAGACATGTCTCTGTCCTCTTCTATCACAATAACACAAAGACGTGTCTCTGTCCTCTTCTATCATAATAACACAAAGACATGTCTCTGTCTTCTTCTATCACAATAACACAAAGACATGTCTCTGTCCTCTATCACAATAACACAAAGACGTGTCTCTGTCCTCTTCTATCATAATAACACAAAGACATGTCTCTGTCCTCTTCTATCACAATAACACAAAGACATGTCTCTGTCCTCTTCTATCACAATAACACAAAGACATGTCTCTGTCCTCTTCTATCACAATAACACAAAGACATGTCTCTGTCTTCTTCTATCACAATAACACAAAGACATGTCTCTGTCCTCTATCACAATAACACAAAGACGTGTCTCTGTCCTCTATCACAATAACACAAAGACGTGTCTCTGTCCTCTTCTATCATAATAACACAAAGACATGTCTCTGTCCTCTTCTATCACAATAACACAAAGACATGTCTCTGTCCTCTTCTATCACAATAACACGAAGACAAGTCTCTGTCCTCTTCTATCACAATAACACGAAGACATGTTTCTGTCCTCTTCTATCACAATAACACGAAGACATGTTTCTGTCCTCTTCTATCACAATAACACGAAGACATGTGTCTGTCCTCTTCTATCACAATAACACGAAGACATGTCTCTGTCCTCTTCTATCACAATAACATGAAGACATGTCTCTGTCCTCTTCTATCACAATAACATGAAGCCATGTCTCTGTCCTCTTCTATCATAATAACACAAAGACATGTCTCTGTCTTCTTCTATCACAATAACACAAAGACGTGTCTCTGTCCTCTTCTATCATAATAACACAAAGACATGTCTCTGTCCTCTTCTATCACAATAACACGAAGACATGTGTCTGTCCTCTTCTATCACAATAACATGAAGACATGTCTCTGTCCTCTTCTATCACAATAACATGAAGACATGTCTCTGTCCTCTTCTATCACAATAACATGAAGCCATGTCTCTGTCCTCTTCTATCACAATAACACGAAGACATGTCTCTGTCCTCTTCTATCACAAAAACACGAAGACATGTCTGTCCTCTTCTATCACAATAACACGAAGACATGTCTCTGTCCTCTTCTATCACAATAACACGAAGACATGTCTCTGTCCTCTTCTATCACAATAACACGAAGGCATGTCTCTGTCCTCGTCTATCACAATAACACGAAGACATGTCTCCAACATTTATGCAAATCTGATGTTTCCTATGTGAATAATTTAAATAGGAAAGAAACAAGCCTTCCTCTCGGCTATCTTGACCTCTGGGTGGACTGGGTTTACGTAACTCTTCCTCCTCCTCCTCCTCCTCCCACTCTCTCACAGTGCACCAGCTTCATGCTAGGTTGATCTGATATATCTCACCATTCCTCTGGTCTCTACAGAGATCTGAGAGAGAGAGAGAGAGAGAGAGAGAGAGGGGGGAGGAATAGAGAAAATGAGAGAGATACTATAGTGAGAGAGATACAGAAAAAGTGGAGAGAGAGAGAAACGCTGAGCTGCATGTTCTCCTAGCTGAGATGAAACAGAGGGCTTGACTCAGAGACTGTGGCTGGGCTCAGAGTAAAGCTCATCATTAGTCCTCTCACTGCATGACCTAAGCTTTAATAATCTATACGTCCAAATGGGCTGCTTCTCACCATATCAGCACATTTATCAGGTCCACTAGGATCACAGCTAATGACCATGTCTCCAGCAGGGTCATACCAGGAAAATAACGATGTCTGGAGAGAGAGAGTGGGTGAGAGTGTGAAAGGGGGAGAGGGAGAGAGAGAGGGAGAGAAGAAAGATGGGCTAATATGTTAGCATGCAGGAAGTCGAAATCAACATATGGTGTGCATGTGTGCATGTGTCTGAATATTTCCATGTGTGTGTGTGTGTGTGTGTGTGTGTGTGTGTGTGTGTGTGTGTGTGTGTGTGTGTGTGTGTGTGTGTGTGTGTGTGTGTGTGTGTGTGTGTGTGTGTGTGTGTGTGAATATTTCCATGTGTGCGTGTGTGCGAATATTTCCATGTGTGTGTGTGTTTGTGTGTGCATCTGAATGTGTGTGCATGTGTGTGCATGTCTGTACATGTACGTTACAGGAGGGTGGGCCAGGGTACCCAGAAGAGAACCCTCCAGAGAGCTGGCTCATGTCAAATTCATCAGGAGACAAAACATTGACCTAGATCCAGTGTGAAACTCATAACATCACCACAGATGAATCCCACGCCCATGATAGAACAGAACTGAGAAGAACAGAGGATAAGACAGGAGAACAGGGGGAATAACTAAATGAGGGGCCTAAGAGGTATTGAGAAAAAAGAAAAAAACACAAAGGAGGAAGCAAAGAGGGTTATGACTGATGAGAAGAACAGAGAAGAGAGAGAAGAAGGGAAGAAGAGAGATTCCCCTGTGAGAGTAGGGAGGTGAAGCAGCCTTAATGTTAATACTGATCTGATTCACTCCATAGGGACCTCATTAGGTTCATTACAGATTATACTATAGACCTCGTTTACACACACACACACACACACACACACACGCACACGCACACGCACATGCACACGCACATGCACATGCACGCACACGCACACACACGCACACACACAACCACACTTTCTCTCTCACACACCAGCATTAATGATACCTATAACAGGGCAATCAGAGGGTGGGAGGAAGTCCACACTTGCCTGATGTTCAAATGCTTCCCATGACAATATGGTTTCTGAGATGGTGTATTCCATCATTGATCAAATGTGTCCTGGCTGGGAGATGATATACCCATTCATGTGTTGTTATTCCCATTGCAGCCATTGTGATTCGCTGGGAAGAAATCCAGAGTAGCAAAGTCAAATTTAGCTCTGAAACTTTTCTTCAGTTTAAGCTTTGAATGAACAAATCGTTGATAAACCGACTCACCACATTCCGCTCCCATATTCTCACAGCCTTGTCATGGACGACATCATCAGTCTGACCCCATTCCATTACCTAGAAAACCAAATGAGGGTATGTCTGGCATTGCACACCTCACGCCCCCTGCCTCTAATAATCAGTAATAGCCATCTAGCCTAGCCATCCATCTGTTGGATAGAAGACAAGGAGACAAGGAGACAGGGTATGGCACTGAATGGCTATGAATCAATCATTGACTCCATAATAATCATAATATCTAACTGGCCCACAGCCACAGTCTCATAGAGCCAGGCTCTTAGGTGGAATAAAGATATGGATTTAGAATGGAATATTCTGTTATGATGAAATGGTTTGACCTTCAAGGCAATTCACAAACACATGCACACACATACATCCACACTCACACACACTATTTTCCTCAAGTGTCTTACTTTGTAATCTGAATATTAATCTGTCAATACTTAAACCATCAATACATCTATAGAAACATCTATACATGGATTACAGCTGTCATTATGGACAGAGACAAACAAGGAAGGAAAAGAGAAAATGTTCTCACCTTCTTCCGCCTCTCTATGTCCTTCTCTTTGTCCCCCCCCCCTTCCACCCCACCCCATCCCTCCCTAGAGTCTAGGGCTCATAGATCCCTGTGTGTCCCTGTCACTGTGCCAGTGGGTCTGCTGTGTGCTGTGCTCCAGTGAGGCTGAATGGCTGAAGGTCTTCTCAGGGTCAGGCCTGGGTGCAGAGAGCTCCAGACCCCCCCCCATACACACACACACACACACACAAGACATACACACACACACACACGAGACATACACACACACACACACACACACACACAGACTGCAGGGCACCCTGTTAAAACTGTGCTGCCTGGCTGTTAGGAGCACCATGACACCGTGGTTATTGGGGTTTTCACAAGGCATCGTTACACTCTGAGACACTCAGTGACAATCACTTTATATTACCAGAAGCCAGATTGGGTCTTTATGACGATGTCGTTAATAAGAGAAGGTCAAAGACACAAACACACACACACACATACATGGTATAATATGGTTAACATTGTCATAACCTTGCACTGCTGTTTGTTTTGGTACTCCTCCCTCAGGAGACCTAAGGTCAACTCTCACTCCCTCCAGAACTGGTCTGTGATGTGAGGAAGGTTAAGCTGTAACCACACACACACACAGAGAGAGAGAGAGAGAGAGAGAGAAAGAGAGAGAGAGAGAGAGAGAGAGAGAGAGAGAGAGAGAGAGAGAGAGAGAGAGAGAGAGAGAGAGAGAGAGAGAGAGAGTGTAGCGGTCAATAGGTGATAGCTAGCTCATAGCTGTGTACTGTAGTAAACATTTATTAAGCTGTGCAATACATAATGTATCGTTCCGTCTGCTCCCCTACTACCTTCATGACCTGAGAGAGGAATTGATCAGGTTGATGTAGATATGTATTGACGCAAATACTACCCTGACCTTACATGCAGTCTCTTGTTATTACAGTATAGTATTACAGTATTACCCTGGAAAGTAATCTCTGGAACAACAAACACAAAGGGATTTGAGTTTTAGTTCTTCATTTTTCTTTGGCACCAATAATTCAGAATGTATGGAAAAGTCTTAAGAAGACTTCTTTGAAGTATTTAATGCTCTGACCAGGGAGACATATTTACTTTGCTATACTCCCTTTAACCTGAAGTCATTACTGCTGCTGATGAGTGTTTATACAGACGCATCTGGATGGGGAGAGCAGCTTTGAGAAGCAGTCAGAAACAAACAAAAACTTCATTCTGAAAGTCATCAGCCTATTCTTGTTCTGAGAAATGAAGGCTATTCCATGAGAGAAATTGCCAAGAAACTGAATATCTCATACAATGCTGTGTACTACTCCCTTCACAGAACAGCGCAAACTGGCTCTAACTAGAATAGAAAGAGGAGTGGGAGGCCCCGGTGCACAAATGCCTCAACATGTCCTCAACTGGCAGCTTCGTTAAATAGTACCTGCAAAACACCAGTCTCAACGTCAACAGTGAAGAGGCAACTCTGGGATGCTGGCCTTCTTTTCTAATGATAAATTAGCCTTTTAAAATGTTAAACTTCGATTAGCTAACACAACGTGACATTGGAACAGAGGAGTGATGGTTGCTGATAACGGGCCTCTGTACATCTGTACGCCTATGTAGATATTCCATAAAAAATCAGCGGTTTCCAGCTACAATAGTCATTTACAACATTAACAATGTCTACATTGTATTTCTTTTAAAAAAACAAGGACATTTCTAAGTGTCCCCAAACTTTTGAACGAAAGTGTATATTTTTTAATGCAGTTAAAATCCTAATATGACAACGTAAACGTCATATACATTTTTAAAAAAAGATGCCCTAAAGCTTGTGTTTTTGTGTGTGCACCAACTGTTTGCCAGAGTAAGTGTCTCTTTGTCTATGGGAGAATTTGTTTGTACTGTTAAACATGTGGTTTGACAACATAAAAGTAAAAAAATAAAATAAAAACTTCCTGAAGCTTGGGTGTGTACAGTAGGTGCAAATGTTTGCGTGAGTGACTGTCTCTTTGTCTATAGAAGTGTGTTCTGACAACAGTAGCAGAGCAGTGGGATTTCCTACAAAACTTCCCACGTGACGCTGGCACACAGTCTGCAGGGGAGAACAGGGGAGAATAAAGTGAATATGACACCTCCATTGATGAGTGTGACTGAGAAACAGAGTGCACTGAGTGTCAAGTCAAGGCGAGTGAAACAGAGCATCCTGAAAAATGTGCACCTACAGTGCCTTGCGAAAGTTTTCGGCCCCCTTGAACTTTGCGACCTTTTGCCACATTTCAGGCTTCAAACATAAAGATATAAAACTGTATTTTTTTGTGAAGAATCAACAACAAGTGGGACACAATCATGAAGTGGAACGACATTTATTGGATATTTCAAACTTTTTTAACAAATCAAAAACTGAAAAATTGGGCGTGCAAAATTATTCAGCTCCCTTAAGTTAATACTTTGCAGCGCCACCTTTTGCTGCGATTACAGCTGTAAGTCGCTTGGGGTATGTCTCTATCAGCTTTGCACATCGAGAGACTGAAATTTTTTCCCATTCCTCCTTGCAAAACAGCTCGAGCTCAGTGAGGTTGGATCGAGAGCATTTGTGAACAGCAGTTTTCAGTTATTTCCACAGATTCTCGATTGGATTCAGGTCTGGACTTTGACTTGGCCATTCTAACACCTGGATATGTTTATTTTTGAACCATTCCATTGTAGATGTTGCTTTATGTTTTGGATCATTGTCTTGTTGGAAGACAAATCTCCGTCCCAGTCTCAGGTCTTTTGCAGACCCATCCATCAGGTTTTCTTCCAGAATGGTCCTGTATTTGGCTCCATCCATCTTCCCATCAATTTTAACCATCTTCCCTGTCCCGGCTGAAGAAAAGCAGGCCCAAACCATGATGCTGCCACCACCATGTTTGACAGTGGGGATGGTGTGTTCAGGCTGATGAGCTGTGTTGCTTTTACGCCAAACATAACGTTTTGCATTGTTGCCAAAAAGTTCAATTTTGGTTTCATCTGACCAGAGCACCTTCTTCCACATGTTTGGTGTGTCTCCCAGGTGGCTTGTGGCAAACTTTAAACAACACTTTTTATGGATATCTTTAAGAAATTGCTTTCTTCTTGCCACTCTTCCATAAAGGCCAGATTTGTGCAATATACGACTGATTGTTGTCCTATGGACAGAGTCTCCCACTTCATCTGTAGATCTCTGCAGTTCATCCAGAGTGATCATGGGCCTCTTGGCTGCATCTCTGATCAGTCTTCTCCTTGTATGAGCTGAAAGTTTAGAGGGACGGCCAGGTCTTGGTAGACTTGCAGTGGTCTGATACTCCTTCCATTTCAATATTATCGCTTGCACAGTGCTCCTTGGAATGTTTAAAGCTTGGGAAATCTTTTTGTATCCAAATCCGGCTTTAAACTTCTTCATAACAGTATCTCGGACCTGCCTGGTGTGTTCCTTGTTCTTCATGATGCTCTCTGGTCTTTTAACGAACCTCTGAGACTATCACAGTGCAGGTGCATTTATACGGAGACTTGATTACACACAGGTGGATTGTATTTATCATCATTAGTCATTTAGGTCAACATTGGATCATTCAGAGATCCTCACTGAACTTCTGGAGAGAGTTTGCTGCACTGAAAGTAAAGGGGCTGAATAATTTTGCACGCCCAACTTTTCAGTTTTTGATTTGTTAAAAAAGTTTGAAATATCCAATAAATGTCGTTCCACTTCATGATTGTGTCCCACTTGTTGTTGATTCTTCACAAAAAAATACAGTTTTATATCTTTATGTTTGAAGCCTGAAATGTGGCAAAAGGTCGCAAAGTTCAAGGGGGCCGAATACTTTCGCAAGGCACTGTATATGCCATTTTCAGTGAGCGCAACTAGGGATATTTAAGACCAACCAAAAGCTGCTCTTAGCTCGTAATGCAATGGTTATGGCATTGATTTTGCCAGCACACAGTAGCAACACAAATCTCTGCCTCTGATTCCAAAGGTTGCAAGTTCGAATCCAGCGATAGAATGTTGTTTTTGAGATTTTTGTTTAAAGCCTATCCCAAACCTTAAGACATACCTGAACCCTTCTGAGTTAATGTCTAACATTAACATTTCGGAATTAATAGATCAGAGGCAGATGCTTACGCCCATCCACCATCCCCGTCCATATTGCCCTGTCAAAACTGAAACTTACTTGAAGGTGACAGTGTTCACTGTTGCCCCTAGTAGCCGGTTTCCAAGTCATCTCCCGAGGTCCTCAGACATGGATGGACGTCGAGTACTGACTTGTATCACAGCAGACCTTGCTGAATATGGGATAGCCCTACATTTTTAAAATGTGTTTTTGTGGGCTATTTAACAAACTAGCCTATAATGGACTAACATTCAAATTGGAGTTGATGACGCAACACATAAAATACCTTAACTTCTTCGGGATCGGTGTCGCTGACGTAGGCTAATGCGATTAGCATAAGGTTGTAAGTAACAAGAACATTTCCCAGGACTTAGACATATCTGATATTGGCAGAAAGCTTAAATGCTTGCTAATCTAACTGCACTGTCCAATTTACAGTAGCTATTACAGTGAAATAATGCCATGCTAATGTTTGAGGAGAGTGCACATTTTTGAACATAAAAAGTTATTAATAAACAAATTAGGCACATTTGGGCAGTCTTGATACAAAATTTGGAGCAGAAATGCAATGGTTAATTGGATCAGTCTAACACTTTTCACATACACTGCTGTCATCTAGTGGCCATCCTTAACTTAACTTGAAACAACCACATATTTAGCCATGGAACACGTTCTGATTGACCAGTGAGGGGTCAACCCTCGACACACCTTCAACTTGTGTATTCATCAATACCCAGCCCATTCATGCCATGCCAGCTACTGTGCCCATAATTCTGGTTATGAAAATAGCAAAAATATTGTTCATTCAATCAATTTACAATCATATTATAGATTTTTTTCTAACAGGTGGATAGAGGTAATCCCTTAGCTGACTGACTCACCGAACCCCTGGGGTTCAATCGAACCCAGGTTAAGAACCACTGCTCTAAACCATACTGTTGAACAATCTTTGTTTTCAGGTCATTTGAGAGTTGTTTTGAGGCCCCCATGTTGCCACTCTTCAGAGGACAGTCAAAGAGAACAACAACGTGCAATTGGCCACTTTACAGGAGACCTTGTTGAATATGGGATAGGCCTACGTTTTGTTATTTTGTTTCTGTGGGCTAGTTAACAAACTAGCCTATAATGGGCTAACATTCAAATTGGAGTTAATGACACAATGCATAAAATACCTTAAATACACAACTTGAAACAACCACATATTTAGCCATGGAACACGTTCTGTGTGGGTTCAAGCCTAGACACACCTTCAGCTTGTTTATTCATCAATATCCAGCCCATTCGCTCCATGCCAGCTACTGTGCCCATAATTCTGGTTGTAAAAATGGCAAAAATATTCCTGAAAATTCAATCCATTTTACAATCATATCATATCACTGTATCCATTTACAATCCTATTATAGATTTCTTTCTGACAGGTGGATAGAGGTAATCCCCTAGCACAGGGCTTAGATACAGTAATTGGGTATTTCAGTTCCAGACCAACCATGCTAATAAAAGTGGTATACGGTAATGGAGTTGTAAATACACAAAGCAGCCAGAATACTAATAGACAACATCTTTCATCTTTAGCAGAAAAGGGCATTCTCTGACTGATAAATATAAAGTTATGACAAAAACTCATAGTTGACGAATACAGTGTCTGATTGGAGATTGGATGTTGATCATGATTGATTAGTCATGCCTGATGAGTGCCAATAAATTGTTGTCTGTCACATGAGATGATTGAGATGACGGTTGCTTTGATTGACAAAATAAAGATATGTCCCGTTGATCTCCGTATTTTGTCTCCGTCTAAGTTTTAATTGTCCTATAGTTCCACTCTCTGAACCCTCCAAATGCTGTGTTACCAAAGTATAGTTGAGGCAGGAAATGAATCCAGGCAGGTGTCTCATGCTCAGTGATTCATTGTTACAGTAATTATTCCATCAATTTCTTCCTCCCTATCTTCATAGACCTTCTACCATTTTACAGTGATAACCCCCTCCCTTGCTCATTGACTCTGTCCTCGCATGTTTGTAGAAAATCAGTTCATTTCTCCAAGGTTAGATGGTTAACCAGGTGGTGGGTGACAGGTTTACAATTTTCCTAGGGTGGAGCTGTGGACCCAGGGAGTAATTCATCGACTGACTGCTGCATCTAACAGGACCACAGGGAAAATACTTAATTAATCCAGAGTAGAATCTAGCTCCTGTCATCTATGCCATTTATGACAGGTGGATAGAGGCAAGACAACCTTGTATTGAGAAAGCAATCCCCTAGCACAGGGCTTGTGCACAGTAATTGGAAATCTCAGCCGTGGACCAACCGGGTTAATAAAAGTAGTATACACGTCTGCATCAATTGAAGGAACAGGGGAGAGACAAAGAGAGTGTTTCAGTATATGAGAGAAAAACTATTTGTATTTTTTTTTGCAGTTTTTTAACTGTGGGTCTTCCTGTCTTCATGTCTGTGAGAAGAAAAGGAAAGAGAGAAAGGAATAAATGGAATAAAGGGAGACATCTTTGTTGGAGGGGTACACATTAATTAGCACTGATACTATTCTAAACCACTTTTTCCAACAAAACCTCTCACCTGACGCTGGCACACAGTCTGCAGAAGTAATAAAGTAAATATGACACCTCCATTGATGAGTGTGACTGAGAAACAGATTGCGTTGAGTGTCAAGTCAAGGTGAGTGAAACAGAGCATCCTGAAAAATGTGCGTTTATATGCCAATTTGAGTGAGTGCAACTAGGGATATTTAAGACCAACCAAAAAACTGGTCTTAGCTCGTAATGCAATTGGTTATGGCATTGATTTTGCCAGCATACAGTAGCAAAAAAATCTCTGCCTTTGCCTCTGATTCCAAAGGTTGCAAGTTTGAATCCAGCGATAGAATGTTGTTTTGGAGATTTTTGTTTAAAGCCTATCCCAAACCTTAACACTTACCTTAACTTGGAATGGTTAATGCCTAACCTTAGCATTAAGGAATTAACAAATCAGAGGCAGATGCTTACGCCCATCCACCGTCCGCATTGCCCTGTCAAAACTGAAACTTACTTGAAGGTAACAGTGCTCACGGTTGCCCCTAGTGGCCGGTTTCCACGTCATCTCCCGATGTCCTCAGACATGGATGGACGTCGAGTACTGACTTGTATCACAGGAGACTATCAAATATGAAGGTAAGACCCAGATGCAGACCACCATGTATAACCAATCATTTAATAATCCCAAAGGGTCAGGCAAATAGATATGTCAAGGCAGGCAGGGGTCAATAGTCCAGAGAAGTGGGGGAAAGGTAGAGGAAGGCAGGCAGGCTCAGGGTCAGGCCAGGCAGAGGTCGGTAATCCAGAGGTAGGGCAAAGGTACAGGACGGCAGCCAGGCTCAGGGTCAGGGGCAGGCAGAGCGGACTTAGAGACAGGACAGGCAAGGGTCAAAACCAGAAGGGCGAGAAAAAGAGAGACTGGGGAAAAGCAGGAGCTGAGACAAAATACTGGTAGGCTTGAACAAACAAGACGAACTTGCACAGACAAACAGAAAACACATACAGTCGTATGAAAAAGTTTGGGCACCCGTGACAATTTCCATGATTTCCATTTATAAATAATTGGGTGTTTGGATCAGCAATTTCATTTTGATCTATCAAATAACTGATGGACACAGTAATATTTCAGTAGTGAAATTAGGTTTATTGGATTAACAGAAAATGTGCAATATGCATCAAAACAAAATTAGACAGGTGCATAAATCACATCAAAATTTAGTAGAGCCTCCTTTTGCTAAAATAACAGCCTCTAGATGCTTCCCATAGCCTCGAATGAGTGTCTGGATTCTGGGTGAAGGTATTTTGGACCATTCCTCCTTACAAAGCATCTCCAGTTCAGTTAGGTTTGATGGTTGCCGAGCATGGACAGCCCGCTTCAAATCATCCCACAGATTCTCAATGATATTCAGGTCTTGGGACTGGGATGGCCATTCCAGAACATTGTACTTGTTACTCTGCATAAATGCCCGGGTAGATTTTGTGCAGTGTTTTGGGTCGTTGTCTTGTTGAAATATCCAGCCCCGGCGTAACTTCAACTTTGTGCCTGATTCTTCAAAAATTTTTCCAAGAATCTGCTGATATTGAGTGGAATCCATGCGACCCTCAACTTTAACAAGATTCCCAGTACCAGCACTGGCCACATAGCCCCACAGCATGATGGAACCCCCACCAAATGTTACTGTGGGTAGCAAGTGTTTTTCTTGGAACGCTGTGTTATTTTGCCACCATGCATAACGTCCCTTGTTATGACCAAATAACTCAATCTTTGTTTCATCAGTCTACAGCACCTTATTCCAGAATGAAGCTGGCTTGTCCAAATGTGCGTTTGCATACCTCAAGCGACTCTGTTTGTGGCATGTGTGCAGAAAAGGCTTCTTCCGCATCACTCTCCCATACAGCTTCTACTTGTGCAAAGTGCGCTGAATTGTTGAACGATGCACAGTGACACAATCTGCAGCAAGATGATGTTGTAGGTCTTTGGAGGTGGTCTGTGGGCTGTTTTTGACCGTTCTCACCATCCTTCGCCTTTGTCTCTCCGATATTTTCCTTGGCCTGCAACTTCTGGCCTTAACAAGAACTGTGCGTGTGGTCTTCCATTTCGTCACTATGTTCCTCACAGTGGACACTGACAGCTTAAATCTCAGCGATAGCTTTTTGTAGCCTTCCTCTAAACCAGTGGTTCTTAACCTTGTTGGAGGTACTGAACCCCACCAGTTTCATATGCGCATTCACCGAATCCTTCTTAAATTGGAAAAATAAAATATGATTTTTTCAAATGCAAAACATAGGTATACATTTTACTGGTGCACAAAATGAACCGTACATCAACATCACTGTGTTCAAAGAACAAAATCATCAAAACATGATTTTCACACAAAAACAAAAACATAATAATGAATATTTACTGCAAATCAGTGTGACTTCTGCTGTTGCCTTTCAGAGACCAGTTCAGAAATGCGCGGCTTCACCTTGGCAAGTGCCACTCTCATGTCATTTTCGCAACAAAGTCTGTTCCTTTTCTTCGTTTTTATGTCCAGCCTCCTCGAAAAGGATTGCTCGCAAAGATATGTTGTAACAAACAGTATGGAAATCTCCAAAGCTTTCTTAGCAATAACAGGGTACGTTACCATTTGTTGACACCAAAACGTTGAAAGCGTTGTTGTTCTGAAGAGTTGCTGTTGAACCTGGCTCTGCTGAATTTCAAGGATTTCATCGAGGTATTCATCATTGACATCTGTTGTCTCAACACTAAACGTGAACGGCTGTCTCACCCATGCTGGATATGACTCTCGTAGGGAAGTATCCGTCGAGAGACTTTGCAAGCTCACCTAAGTGCTTGGCAATTGCTTGCTTCAGTTCCGCGGGTACAGAAATGTCTCCGATTCCAGATACATCTTCGATCTTACTTACAGTCGTCCAGCAGGGGAAAGTTTGCGAAGTTATCGTTCTCTGTTCGTCGTTTCCATAACGGCAGCTTTTTTTTTAAAGCCTTCAGGTTTTCCTCCGCTTCGATGATGTTGACTCCACTGCCCTGCATCTTTTGATTGAGATGATTGAGAGCTGCGAAGATATCAGCCATGTACGCTAAAATGAGAAGGACCTTTTTGAAGCCATCTGCATGACAATGTTGGTGCTCTTGCAAAAACAGGGCTAATTCCACACGCACGGCAAAAACACGATTCAGCACCTGTCCCCGGGATAACCACCGAACGTTAGAATGGTACAGAAGTACCTCGAATTCAGAGCCCATTTCTTTACACAGCTCACTTAAGATGTAGTGCCTCATAGTACTAGTTGGCACATAGTTCACGCATTCCACTACAATTTGTAATACTTATACCAGTTTTGGAGGCAAGGTTTTTGTTGCCAATGCATGCCTGTGCAGAATACAATGCGTAACAATGATGTGTGGTGCATCGGCTTTCACTAGAGCACCAAAACCAGACTTTCTTCCCAGCATGACTGGAGCTCCGTCCGAACAAACTGCAGAAACCATATCCCACGAAAAATTGTCGTCTTTGAAGAAGTCATCCACAAGTTTCTTTACATCGGCTGCCTTAGTTGTTGTTGTAAGAGGCTTACAAATAAAAAAATCTTCCTTTATCACGTCGTCTTTCACATAGCGCACGAATACAGCAAGCTGGCTTAGATTGGAAACGTCTGTGGTCTCGTCGAGTTGAAGGCTGAATTTTGCCGGGCTTGAAATCAGATCTGCAACTACTTGAGCCAAGATGTCTTTGCTAATGTCCTCTATTCTGTCGCTGATGGTGTCATTTGAAAGAGGAATTTGGGATAACTTAAGTTCAGCCTCTTTTCCCAGCATGATATTCGCCATCTTCAACACAGCTGGTTTTATGAGTGTTTCACCAATGGTGTGTGGTTTGCCCTGCTTTGCGATCAGGCAAGCAACTTTGTACGATGCTGTGAGGATCGGTTTGTTGATGGGTACAAAGCCGAGAACAGGCAGAGTAGCCTTTTCATCGAATCTGTCTCTCTTCACCTTGAATTCAGCGAGTGTTGTGTTCTTGTATTTTCCATCTCCATGCAGCTTAAGGAAGTGTTCTCTTAGTTTTGCCGGTGCTAGACTAGAATTGCTCAACTTGGCATTGCAAATCATGCAGTTAGGACGCTGACTCCCATCACGTTCGAACCCGAAACCCTGAGACTGACTCACCGAACCCCTGGGGTTCAATCGAACCCAGGTTAAGAACCACTGCTCTTAACCATACTGTTGAACAATCTTTGTTTTCAGGTCATTTGAGAGTTGTTTTGAGGCCCCCATGTTGCCAGTCTTCAGAGGACAGTCAAAGAGAACAACAACGTGCAATTGGCCACTTTACAGGAGACCTTGTTGAATATGGGATAGGCCTACGTTTTGTTATTTTGTTTCTGTGGGCTAGTTAACAAACTAGCCTATAATGGGCTAACATTCAAATTGGAGTTAATGACACAATGCATAAAATACCTTAAATACACAACTTGAAACAACCACATATTTAGCCATGGAACACGTTCTGTGTGGGGTCAAGCCTAGACACACCTTCAGCTTGTTTATTCATCAATATCCAGCCCATTCGCTCCATGCCAGCTACTGTGCCCATAATTCTGGTTGTAAAAATGGCAAAAATATTCCTGAAATTTCCATTCAATCCATTTTACAATCATATCATATCACTGTATCCATTTACAATCCTATTATAGATTTCTTTCTGACAGGTGGATAGAGGTAATCCCCTAGCACAGGGCTTAGATACAGTAATTGGGTATTTCAGTTCCAGACCAACCATGCTAATAAAAGTGGTATACGGTAATGGAGTTGTAAATACACAAAGCAGCCAGAATACTAATAGACAACATCTTTCATCTTTAGCAGAAAAGGGCATTCTCTGACTGATAAAGATAAAGATGTGACAAAAACCCATAGTTGATGAATACAGTGTCTGATTGGAGATTGGATGTTGATCATGATTGATTAGTCATGCCTGATGAGTGCCAATAAATTGTTGTCTGTCACATGAGATGATTGACATGACGGTTGCTTTGATTGACAAAATAAAGATATGTCCCGTTGATCTCCGTATTTTGTCTCCGTCTAAGTTTTAATTGTCCTATAGTTCCACAAGTATAGATGAGGCAGGAAATGAATCCAGGCAGGTGTCTCATGCTCAGTGATTCATTGTTACAGTAATTAACCTTCTACCATTTTACAGTGATAACCCCCTCCCTTGCTCATTGACTCTGTCCTCGCATGTTTGTAGAAAATCAGTTCATTTCTCCAAGGTTGCGTGGTAAACCAGGTGACCACAGGTTTACAATTTTTCTAGGGTGGAGCTGTGGACCCAGGGAGTAATTCATCGACTGACTGCTGCATCTAACAGGACCACAGGGAAAATACTTAATTAATCCAGAGTAGAATCTAGCTCCTGTCATCTATGCCATTTATGACAGGTGGATAGAGGCAAGACAACCTTGTATTGAGAAAGCAATCCCCTAGCACAGGGCTTGTGCACAGTAATTGGAAATCTCAGCCGTGGACCAACCGGGTTAATAAAAGTAGTATACACGTCTGCATCAATTGAAGGAACAGGGGAGAGACAAAGAGAGTGGAGCAAAACCATCTGACTGCGAAAAAATATTTGTATATTTTTTGCATTTAGAGAAGAGATTGCATTTTTTGATTGTGGGTCTACCTGTCTTCATGTCTGTGAGAATGAAAGGAAAGAAGGAAAGAGGAAGATAGGGAATAAAGGGAGACATCTCTGTTGGAGGGAGGGGGAGGGGTACACATTAATTAGCACTGATACTATTCTAAACCTCCAACTTGTCACGACTCCGACCGAAGGTGGCTCCCCTTCCCGTTCGGGTGGCGCTCGGTGGTAGTCGAAGCCGGCCTACTAGCTGCCACTGATTATTTTCTCCCCCTCCTTATGTGTTTATTGATTACACCTGTTTAGAGTTGGTTGTAATTAGTTGGGCTTTATTAGTCAGCCGGCCCATCCGTTTCTTTGTGCAGAATTGATTATTGTAACCCTGGTGTTTGTTACAGACGAACGTGTTGGTGTATGTTCGTATATAGTGCTGGACTGTTATCGTTCCCCGTGTCTAGGGCATTATGTTTTGAGCACCCAGTGTTTAGTGGGGTGGCCGTGGTTCACCGTGTCTAGGGCATTATGTTTTGAGCACCCAGTGTTTAGTGGGGTGGCCGTGGTTCCCCGTGTCTGGGGCATTTTGGTTTTGAGCACCCAGTGTTTAGTGGGGTGGCCGTGGTTCACCGTGTCTGGGGCATTTTGGTTTTGAGCACCCAGTGTTTAGTGGGGTGGCCGTGGTTCACCGTGTCTGGGGCATTTTGGTTTTGAGCACCCAGTGTTTAGTGGGGTGGCCGTGGTTCACCGTGTCTAGGGCATTATGTTTTGAGCACCCAGTGTTTAGTGGGGTGGCCGTGGTTCACCGTGTCTGGGGCATTTTGTTTTGAGCACCCAGTGTTTAGTGGGGTGGCCGTGGTTCACCGTGTCTAGGGCATTTTGGTTTTGAGCACCCAGTGTTTAGTGGGGTGGCCGTGGTTCACCGTGTCTAGGGCATTTTGTTTTGAGCACCCAGTGTTTAGTGGGGTGGCCGTGGTTCACCGTGTCTGGGGCATTTTGTTTTGAGCACCCAGTGTTTAGTGGGGTGGCCGTGGTTCACCGTGTCTGGGGCATTTTGGTTTGAGCACCCAGTGTTTAGTGGGGTGGCCGTGGTTCACCGTGTCTGGGGCATTTTGTTTTGAGCACCCAGTGTTTAGTGGGGTGGCCGTGGTTCACCGTGTCTGGGGCATTTTGTTTTGAGCACCCAGTGTTTAGTGGGGTGGCCGTGGTTCACCGTGTCTGGGGCATTTTGTTTTGAGCACCCAGTGTTTAGTAGGGTGGCCGTGGTGCACCGTGTCTGGGACATTTTGTTTTGAGCACCCAGTGTTTAGTGGGGTGGCCGTGGTTCACCGTGTCTAGGGCATTTTGGTTTTGAGCACCCAGTGTTTAGTGGGGTGGCCGTGGTTCACCGTGTCTGGGGCATTTTGTTTTGAGCACCCAGTGTTTAGTGGGGTGGCCGTGGTACCCCGTGTCTGGGGCATTTTTTTTTGAGCACCCAGTGTTTAGTAGGGTGGCCGTGGTTCACCGTGTCTGGGACATTTTGTTTTGAGCACCCAGTGTTTAGTGGGGTGGCCGTGGTTCACCGTGTCTGGGGCATTTTGTTTTGAGCACCCAGTGTTTAGTAGGGTGGCCGTGGTTCACCGTGTCTGGGACATTTTGTTTTGAGCACCCAGTGTTTAGTGGGGTGGCCGTGGTTCACCGTGTGTGCATTAAAACAGCACTATATTGAACTCTCTGTTTCCCTGCGCCTGACTTCATACTCACGACATCCAGTACGTTACACAACTGAATAATGCACAGCCAAAGTGATAAGCTCCAAAAGTCTTCACAAATCATACACAAGATCAAATTTACCTAATTCCTCTTAAATAATAGACAACATTATGTATAAAAAATAACCTTTGGCGTAGCAGTCCCTCATAAATAGAAGATAGCTGGTTTGTTGGACCACAGAACAGCTGGAGCACAGTTGGTAGAGCATGGTGCTTTCAACACCAGGACAGTGGGTTTGATTCTCGGGACCACTAGTATGTAAAATGTATGCAAGCATCACTGTAAGTCTCTATGGATGAAAGTGCCTGTTTAATGGCATATATTTTGATATACAGTGCCTTGCGAAAGTATTCGGCCCCCTTGAACTTTGCGACCTTTTGCCACATTTCAGGCTTCAAACATAAAGATATAAAACTGTATTTTTTTGTGAAGAATCAACAACAAGTGGGACACAATCATGAAGTGGAAAGACATTTTTGGGATATTTCAAACTTTTTTAACAAATCAAAAACTGAAATTGGGCGTGCAAAATTATTCAGCCCCCTTAAGTTAATACTTTGTAGCGCCACCTTTTGCTGCGATTACAGCTGTAAGTCGCTTGGGGTATGTCTCTATCAGTTTTGCACATCGAGAGACTGACATTTTTCCCCATTCCTCCTTGCAAAACAGCTCGAGCTCAGTGAGGTTGGATGGAGAGCATTTGTGAACAGCAGTTTTCAGTTATTTCCACAGATTCTCGATTGGATTCAGGTCTGGACTTTGACTTGGCCATTCTAACACCTGGATATGTTTATTTTTGAACCATTCCATTGTAGATTTTGCTTTATGTTTTGGATCATTGTCTTGTTGGAAGACAAATCTCCGTCCCAGTCTCAGGTCTTTTGCAGACTCCATCAGGTTTTCTTCCAGAATGGTCCTGTATTTGGCTCCATCCATCTTCCCATCAATTTTAACCATCTTCCCTGTCCCTGCTGAATAAAAGCAGGCCCAAACCATGATGCTGCCACCACTATGTTTGACAGTGGGGATGGTGTGTTCAGCTGTGTTGCTTTTACGCCAAACATAACGTTTTGCATTGTTGCCAAAAAGTTACATTTTGGTTTCATCTGACCAGATCACCTTCTTCCACATGTTTGGTGTGTGGCTTGTGGCAAACTTTAAACGACACTTTTTATGGATATCTTTAAGAAATGGCTTTCTTCTTCTTTCATCCAGAGTGATCATGGGCCTCTTGGCTGCATCTCTGATCAGTCTTCTCCTTGTATGAGCTGAAAGTTTAGAGGGACGGCCAGGTCTTTGTAGATTTGCAGTGGTCTGATACTCCTTCCATTTCAATATTATCGCTTGCACAGTGCTCCTTGGGATGTTTAAATCTTTTGTATCCAAATCTGGCTTTAAACTTCTTCACAACAGTATCTCGGACCTGCCTGGTGTGTTCCTTGTTCTTCATGATGATCTCTGCGCTTTTAACGGACCTCTGAGACTATCACAGTGCAGGTGCATTTATACGGAGACTTGATTACAGACAGGTGAATTGTATTTATCATCATTAGTCATTTAGGTCAACATTGGATCATTCAGAGATCCTCACTGAACTTCTGGAGAGAGTTTGTTGCACTGAAAGTAAAGGGGCTGAATAATTTTGCACGCCCAATTTTTCAGTTTTTGATTTGTTAAAAAAGTTTGAAATATCCAATAAATGTCGTTCCACTTCATGATTGTGTCCCACTTGTTGTTGATTCTTCACAAAAAAAATACAGTTTTATATCTTTATGTTTGAAGCCTGAAATGTGGCAAAAGGTCGCAAAGTTCAAGGGGGCCGAATACTTTTGCAAGGCACTGTATTACTATACAGACACAATTATTATATATACAGACACAATTACTAAAACTCAAACTGACGGTTACTAGGGTATTACTACTGAGACGTAGCCTGAATCAACAGCTTTTTTATATTTGGACCAAAGAACATCTTCAGTCGATAGACACTGTTATAAATTACAACAGTTCCACATGTGGTTGTTAGTTACTGGGTGTCCTAGAAAACAGTCTGTAGTAAAACCCCTCAACCCTTATTTATGAGGTGCAGGGCTGGACAAAAACTAGGCCTACTTGTAACTAGGGCTGACACATACTTTTCTATTGGTTCAGTGACCTAGAAAACACTTCACACTTTTATCATGTCACTATAGAGTACAGTAATACATCCTATACTCAAAGATCCTAAAATGACCTCCTTGTATTAGTATCCACCCATGTCGACCATAATTGAATCGGGCTCAACCAGTCCCTCAGCCAATCTAATGGGACTCATACAGCAGAGAGTTGTATCCCAAATGGCACCCTATTCCCTTTATAGCGCACTACTTTTGAGCCCTGTGGGCCCTGGTCAAAAGTAATGCACTTACAGGGAATAGGGTCAGTGCATATTTAATACAGTGCATAGATTTCCATCGACAGTTTTGATGAATCTATGTATAAACTATGTTTAAACCTGTGTGGAGAGGAGCCTATAGTAAAAAAGCATTAATGGAATGGGATATGAAATCTGTGCTGAAACCTCTCAGTAAATAGTCATGCTGTAATTGCATAGAGGGATCTGAGGATGAGGATAGTAAAACAAACATGTGTGTGTGTGTGTGTGTGTGTCCATCCATGCAAGTGTCAAACAAGTGGAGTGTCAGTAGAACACATTGCATGTACAGTGTTTACCATACAGTGCCCCCTGTGGGTCCTGTTGGGAATTGCTCTAGTTTTGGAGTAATCATCTTTGAGAGAGGCAGAGCTACAGAGCTAGCAGATTGCTGTCTGAACAGGGAGAACCAGCAAGCCAGTGAGGCAGGTCCCAAGAGCTGTGGTCAGATCTTCCTAGAAGAGAAAACTCATTAATGAATAGATGGAATTTTAAGATTACTGGAGGAGAGGTGGAATAAGGGATACTCATGCACACACAAGCGAGCGTGCACGCGTGCACACACACACACACACACACACACACACACAGTATATTGTGTACTGTATGTCCTATTGGGTGAATATCAGTGTTATTACTATGCATGTTGCATACTACTGTACCTTCTTCCAATTACTTATTTTTTTGTATTTGACTTATTATTGATATTGATATTGTGCTGCAGTGTTGAGGGAGCGAGCGCATAAGCATTTCACTGCACCTTTTATACCCTGCTGTACTGTGTACATGACAACTAAAATATGATTTGATTTGACACACACACACACACACACACACACATACACCTTCATTGACATGGTGTTCTCCCCACGCTCAGTAGACCGAGGTAAATCTCTGACGGACTACCCATAACCCCCCATGGTGACTGTAAAGCATTGTTTTGCTCCATGATCTTTAATCAATACAGGCTTACCCCTCCGTTACCTCCGGGGAGAATTCTATCTGATTCTCTGGGTGAAGCGTAATGGAACTGTAAATAGATAAAGCAGACAGAAAGCTAAACACGACATCTTTCTGACTGAAAAACTAAAGATATTGCAAGAACCCATAGTTGACAAATACTGTGTCAGAATGGAGATTGGATGTTGATCCTGATTGCTTAGCAGTGCCTGACAAGTGCCTATAAATTGTTGTCTGTCATACAAGATTATTAAAATGGCAGTTGCTTTGATTGACAGAATAATGATACATCCTGATGAGCTCCGTATGTTGTCTCCATCTAAGTTTGAATTGTCCGATAGTTGTTGTTTCACTCTCTGAACCCTCCGGACGGTGCATACAATAGAATAGTTGAGACTGGAAATGAATCCAGGAAGTCTTTTGTCCAGATGATCCCCAGGTCACCTACCCTGATTTGGGCCTGACACAGCTCCAGGTTCTTTTTTTAAAGACATAATACGTACAGTACCTGTAGATTGAACGTCCATAAAATGTTTAAGTAACATACTGCTTCAACGAAGGGGCTGTAACAGACAGGTGCACTGTGGTTAATTGGTGTGTACATCAAAAACTCCATACAGTCAGGCTATCGTCTGTGATCCTGTCAAACACATCATGCCTCCAGGAAAAGCATGTGAGCAACATTTATAACATCTATACTATCCAGCAGGCAGGAATGAAAAACATGTTCAAAATAACCAGTGACTTCATTTATTAACGAAGTAGAGACAGTGATTGCCACTATGTCCTGAAGGGTAGAGAGGGTGTCTTCTGAAGAGTGTAACAGTACAAACATGAACATCTCACCTCTCAGTTTGAATGCTAACACACTAACAATAACTAACAGTTGACCTCTACAGGGTATACCGGGCCCCGGTGTGACCTGAAATAACTCAATCCCCTCCAATTCGCTACACCAGTCAGCGGTTCAACCCCACGACCTCAGGTATTCATATTAATATTCATCACCTACATACCATAACACCATGGTTGCATCCCCAATGGCACCCCTTTCCCTATGTACTACTTTGGATCAGGGCTTGGCAAAAGGTAATGCACCATACAGGAAATGGGGTGCCATTTGGGACGCAGGCCATCTATCCTATCTCGCTCTCATAAACAAATCTAACGTGAAGAGAGTTTTCAATATCAAAGCTGCAGCTGCCTCAACCTCTGATAGAATGTCTCAGTCCAGACTGGAGTCAGGAATAGGAAGGATTTCTCTTGTACACGTTTTCACTGCAGTTACATGGTGGATTTATTGACTTTATCTCTGCGTTGTTCATTGGCTCTGCGCTTATGAAGAATTCATCCATAGTGCCTAGCTGCTGAAGCGGAGGAAGAAGAGCGAAAGAAGACAAAGAGAGTCAGAAACGTCATCTTGTTCCTGTCGCTGCTGTGAATCTCTCACCACCTGCGCCCAGTGTTCAATATTTTATAACCCTTTCACCAAAAATCATATATGTTCAAATGTAATCCCAGATATAAAGATGATATATCCACATTGTCAAAACATGAGTATTTTTGGTCACTTTCCAGTGTAATTATGTCCATTTAATTTGTTTCATCCATATTTGGTGCTAAAAAAAAATATCTGATTTTATTATTTTATCAAGATAGTACCCGTGTATGCACGGCAGAACTGCCAGCCATCAAATGAAGGTATTATCCTCAACCTGGACTACTTAGAGAGCAGCAGTCTGCATCAGATACAAATAAATTGAATACTAATACTTCAATCCTCTCTCTCTCTCTCTCTCTGTCTCTCTCTCTCTCTCTCTCTCTCTCTCTCTCTCTCTCTCTCTCTCTCTCTCTCTCTCTCTCTCTCTCTCTCTCTCTCTCTCTCTCTCTCTCTCTCCCTCTCTCTCCCTCTCTCTCTCTCTCGCTCTCTCTCTCTCTCTCTCGCTCTCTTTCCTCCCATCTTTCTGACACACAGCATGGTGACAGGTATCAAAGCTGAGTGCCTTGTCAGAACATCAGTATATCTGATCAGCGTCGCTCTGATTTAAGAACCTAAGTGGAATTAATTTGCTGATCTGGCATTTCTTCTTTGAAATTTCAAACAGTTCCAGCTTTTAGCCTGTCTGGCTGCCTCTTAAAAGAAAAGCAGGGTTTTTGAGGAGATTTCCATAGGAGAACCGAGGGACCAGAGGGACCTAAACTAGGCATGGGCTCACTCACATCAACAGACACACACACAGATCTGAGAAGGTGGCTGACTGTGAACGTAGACTTGGAGATAAAAATATCAAGAGGTGTCTGTGGGGGGTCTTGTAGGAAGTGAGGTGTTTTGATAACAGAAGGATCAAAGATAGTTAGGAGAAGGATGTGGCTTTGAAGTTCAATATTTGATCTAAGCTTAATTGTGAGATGAGAAACGGAACCATCATTTAAAGATTATAGACTCCAACCGAAACTCTTTGATCATAATCTCTGTATTGTAAGCATATGAAATAAGCATATGGAATATCATTGTTCTGCCTGCATCGTTACAGCATTTTACAGTATTAAGTCAATGTCCAATTTGAGATTTGTGGAATGTATGTTGTGTGTGTTGGTGTGTGTGTGTGTGTGTGTGCGCGTCATTTGCTGTGGGAGCTGGCTGACAGTGTCCACCATGACTAAGCCTTGCTATAATGATGGCCATCTGGAATCACCAATCACACAAAGAAGTCTTGAGGTGAAAACACATTCCAAAAACAGTAGAACACACACTTCAACGTGAGCTGGGAACATGACACAAATAGTGCACACAGGGTCGTGCTAAACAAATAACTTTCCTCTGTTGTTTTCCTTCAGGAGTTTTCTCAGTCTATCATTTACACAAGAAAGAGATGTGTGATCAAAGTAGAAGTAGACTACGACACGCTTCAAAATAACCTTGATGCATCTCACACTCGTTTTCAAACACGTTCAACGAGCATTGTTGTTTGTTATACTGAAATGACTTTTCTGTGGTGGCATCACACCCTAAAGCACTAGCTTCTCACAGAGCAGATTAAGTTAGCTAGCTTCTCCCAGAGCAGATTAAGTTAGCTAGCTTCTCACAGAGTAGATTAAGTTCGCTAGCTTCTCACAAAGTAGATTAAGTTAGCTAGCTTCTCACAGAGTAGATTAAGTTCGCTAGCTTCTCACAAAGTAGATTAAGTTAGCTAGCTTCTCCCAGAGCAGATTAAGTTAGCTAGCTTCTCACAGATTAGATTAAGTTCGCTAGCTTCTCACAAAGTAGATTAAGTTAGCTAGCTTCTCACAGAGTAGATTAAGTTCGCTAGCTTCTCACAAAGTAGATTAAGTTAGCTAGCGTCTCACAGAGTAGATTAAGTTCGCTAGCTTCTCACAAAGTAGATTAAGTTAGCTAGCGTCTCACAGAGTAGATTAAGTTCGCTAGCTTCTCACAAAGTAGATTAAGTTCGCTAGCTTCTCACAGAGTAGATTAAGTCAGCTAGCTTCTCACAGAGTAGATTGAGTCAGCTAGTTTCTCACAAGCAGTAGATTGAGTCAGCTAGCTTCTCACCTGTAGTAGATCAGACCTATTAACAGACTGTGTTCTCAGTGCTCTGCTGCCTTAGGGTAGTGACTATGAGTCACACACAGTCTGAGCTCAGTCTCTAGCTTTGTGCCTTCCTGTAGGCTATGTGTCCTAGCAGACCTGGCTTCTCATGCAACAGACCCAGGTAGGCTTTTAGAACAAGGAAAATATATTCACTCAAACAAGGCACTGTCCTATTACAAATCTGAGCAGCATGCGGCCACAAAAATGCAAAGTGTTGTTTGGCAGTAAATATAACCTGTAATGTTCCGGTA
Source organism: Oncorhynchus mykiss (assembly GCF_013265735.2). NCBI lineage: Eukaryota > Metazoa > Chordata > Actinopteri > Salmoniformes > Salmonidae > Oncorhynchus > Oncorhynchus mykiss. Next base: position 18,680,070 of record NC_048569.1, on the reverse strand, counting down.
AAACACTACGTGCACTACAATTCTATCCATTCTATCCAGAATTTGTTCTTAACTGACTTGCCTAGTTAAATAAACATCAAATAAAATACAAAATATAAAAAAATATAGCCTCACTTCTGTTATTTTATTGTTGCTCCTTAATTTCTATTTTGTATTTTATTTAATTTTTTATTTCAGTTTATTTTAGTAACTACTTTCTTTACACTTATTTTTCTTAACTGCATTGTTGTTTAATGGCTTGTAAGTAAGCATTTCACAGTAAGGTCTATAGCTGTTATACATATTCAGCGCATGTGACGAATAAAATTTGATTTGAAATACTGTGTGTATCTCTTAAACATTGGTGCATTCACCTCACACACTTTTCACACCCTAATGCAAACTCTACACCTGCAGTCTGGCTGACAGACTCATTGATGGAGATAAGGAGGACATCAGAGAGACTATGTTAGAGCTCAGTAGGGTATTAGCAGGACCCTGTTATATCTTGTGGTTCAGATGAATAGGTCTCAAGTGATTGGGGTTGTGTCCCAAATGGCACCCTATTCCCTATGTAGTGCATTACTTTTGACCAGGGCTCTAAATAGGGAATAGGGTGCCATTTGGGATGCACACAAGGTCCAGAGGGGAGCAGGGCAGCCTTTGACCAGTAGAGAGGAGGAGGAGGATAGGAAAACAGGATGGTGGAGGAGAGGAAGACAGGATGGTGGATGGTGGAGGAGAGGAAGACAGAATGGTGGTGAAGAGGAAGAAGGGATGGTGGAGGAGAGGAAGACAGGATGGTGGTGAAGAGGAAGACAGGATGGTGGAGGAGAGAAATACATGATGATGTAGGAGAGGAAGACAGGATGGTGGATGGTGGAGGAGAGGAAGACAGGATGGTGTAGGAGAGGAAGACAGGATGGTGGATGGTGGAGGAGTGGAAGACAGGATGGTGTAGGAGAGGAAGACAGGATGGTGGATGGTGGAGGAGAGGAAGACAGGATGGTGGTGAAAAGGAAGATGGGATGGTGGAGGAGAGGAAGACAGGATGGTGGTGAAGAGGAAGACGGGATGGTGGAGAGGAAGACAGGATGGTGGAGGAGAGGAAGACAGGATGGTGGTGGAGAGGAAGAAAGGATGGTGGAGGAGAGGAAGACAGGATGGTGGATGGTGGAGGAGAGGAAGACAGGATGGTGGATGGTGGAGGAGAGGAAGACAGGATGTAGAGGAGAGGAAAACAGGATGGTGGAGGAGAGGAAGACAGGATGGTGGAGGAGAGGAAGACAGGATGGTGGTGGAGAGGAAGACAGGATGGTGGTGGAGAGGAAGACAGGATGGTGGAGGAGAGGAAGACAGGATGGTGGAGGAGAGGAAGACAGGATGGTGGAGGTGAGGAAGACAGGATGGTGGAGGAGAGGAAGACAGGATGGTGGAGGAGAGGAAGACATGATGGTGGAGGAGAGGAAGACAGGATGTAGAGGAGAGGAAGACAGGATGTAGAGGAGAGGAAGACAGGAGGGTGGAGGAGAGGAAGACAGGATGGTGGTGGAGAGAAAGACAGGATGGTGGAGGAGAGGAAGACATGCTGGTGGAGGAGAGGAAGACAGGATGTAGAGGAGAGGAAGACAGGATGGTGGTGGAGAGGAAGACAGGAGGGTGGAGGAGAGGAAGACAGGATGGGGGAGGGGAGGAAGACAGGATGGTGAAGGAGAGGAAGAGATGATGGTGGAGGAGAGGAAGACAGGATGGGGAGGAGAGGAAGACAGGATGGTGGAGGAGAGGAAGAGATGATGGTGGAGGAGAAGGAATGAGTGGTACTGGCAGCAGGGCATGGTGAGACAGATGGTCTTGAGGGTCCATATGGGTGGGCAGAGTGTGTGTGTGTGTGTGTGTGTGTGTGTGTGTGTGTGTGTGTGTGTGTGTGTGTGTGTGTGTGTGTGTGTGTGTGTGTGTGTGTGTGTGTGTGTGTGTGTGTGTGTGTGTGTGTGTGTGTGTGTGTGCTGGAGACGTGGGTGGATATCCCCTTGTGGGGTTTTCAGCCACTCTCCTGATGCCTCAGTGGGAAAAACTGACCCTCAGTGTGAGTGGTCTGTCTGGGGGAGCATGGACAAGAACACACTCCACCACCATCACCACCGTCGTGCTGGCAACACACACCAACACAACACAAAACAGCACCCACCCACGCACACACACACACGCACACGCACACACGGTGCATGAGTCAGACAGAAAAACAGAGAAGTCGTGTGAAGACCAGATTGGACACTCATTCCAGGATTATTTTGAGATGAGAATTTCTTAAGTACAAGTCGCATCCAGCTAATTACTTTTCAAGATAGTCTTGAGAAGAACAAGGTAGGTTTAGAAGTGTATAAGTTGAACTAAAAGTGACGCTGAAGAATTGATTGCATTTTCCATGAGAAGTATAGAATGAACCAGTTGACCTAAATAATAATGGGGTCTAGAATGGATAAGAGAGAACAATGAGAGAAAAAAAAATGTACTCCATTTTCTATGAGACGTATAGAATGAAGTAAAACAGACACATAGTGTACAGCTCCATGAGTAACAGGTCAGCAACAGAGAGACCTTATCAGAGACAGAAGACTGGACAGGATGGATTTAGTACGTCAACTAACATTTTGACTATTTCTCATGCCCAGTAGTTATAAAGGAAACATAAATAACTCTCTGCGTCAGAAATTACACCCAATTCCTTATGGCCCCTAGTTAAATGTAGTGCACTATGAAGGGAATAGGGTTCCACTTGGGACATACACACTGTCTCATCTCGTGTGAATGATGACAGCTAAAGAGCCATTAAATAACCGTGACAGACCGTTACCGTAATGACATTCACATTCACTCAAACTCGTTTCAACTTTAGTCTGCATGTTAAATTGCACCCTATTCCCTATGTAGTGCACTACGTTTGACCTGGGCCTACAGGATGGAATTTGGGATGCTGCATTACTCTTTGTTTGGTTCTCTGCATATTCTCTGCACTATTAGGAAGTAATACCCTGGGATCAGCGTCACAGTGACAGCCTCTATGGCATTAAACAATGGGTGCTAGATTTGAGGTGAAGGGAATCACTTTGGCTACATGACAGAATATCCTGGACAGGCAGCCAGGCATGGGTCGCGGACATATGCTACGGCCCAAATGGCACCCTATTCCTTGTATAGTGCACTACTTTTGATCAGGGCCCATTATTGAACTATGTAGGGAATAGGGTGCCATTTGGGATGCAGGCACAGATGATAAAGTGTGAAACAGTCATGAACACAGGATCAGAGACAAATGAGCTTATAGGCCTATTTCTGAAAGGAGGTTTGAAAGGAAGGAGCGCATAATGAAATGTATAATTTATCCAGAGATTCTACAGGGCACTATAAAATAAACATGAGAAAGAAATAGAATGTTAATCTGCTTCTGGCTAGGAACATATAGAAAACAGCCATTTGTTTCAGTCACAGTGCTGTCACGTGTGTGTGTGTGTGTGTGTGTGTGTGTGTGTGTGTGTGTGTGTGTGTGTGTGTATGTGTGTGTGTGTGTGTGTGTGTGTGTGTGTGTGTGTGTGTGTGTGTGTGTGTGTGTGCGTGTGTGTGCGTGTGTGTGTGTGTGTGTGTGTGCGTGCGCGTGTGTGTGTGTAGGGGGAAGGAGGAGGGTGTGTTGGGGATGAGGAAACATGACAGGTGACAAATGAAGGAATGACAGACATGAGTCAGGGTGAGATGGTAAACAGACCCATGCCCACTCCCACTCTCTTGTAACAACGAGAGAGCGACAGAGAGAGAGCGAGAAAGAGAGGGAGTAGGGTTATATACAGGGCAGGAACAAAGAAGAAAAATATGAAGATAACTATGATAAGGAGGGAAGGAGGGTGTGACTATTTTCTTACTATGACTAAACACGGTCTCCAGAGATGAACTCTTGAACTATCAATCAATGCTCAGGCTGGGTCAGATCCCAGCCACTGTCAAAATCCATAATCAAAGATCCAGCGCTGTGCCAAAAGATGCTTAATCTGTGTTTTTCTGTTAGAGGAGAGAGAATGTGTGCAGCCCCAGAGCCTGTGGCATGCAGGGAAAGAGCATGGCCATGCATATTTAACAACTACACTGAGAGGAGAGGAGAGAAGAGAAGGAGGGAGCCAAAAGTTTGGTGCTGGTGCTCTACCTCTCATTTTCTCTCGCTATCTCTCTCTCACACACACACACACACACACACAGGTCCATAGGTCATGCTCGCAGGCTATGATAGGATGGTTTGCTTTTTGTTTGCGTGTGTGTGCATGCATATGTGTGTATGAATGTGGGTTTGTTTGTGTTATGTAGAGGTATATCCACCACTCTACTGCATGTGTCACAGTCCAAGACGTTTGGGTGACAGAATGACGGAGACACGCAGTACAGCAGAACAAGCGATCTCGAGATAATACATTTCCCATCCTGCTCGGGATTCTGTGACTGTTAATTTGAGGGGTCTATCCAGAGCTAATCAAAGAGATGTTCCGTTCTAACATAAAACACCAGCCATTCATACCACTCTGAATCCCTGCTAATGCAAATAGGCTACTCAATAAAAACACTTGAGCCTAGCACAAATTGACTGGCCAGTGAACTTTGTGAAGGCTCGGCTCTAAGGCTGTTTAGGATCAAAACAAGTTTCAACATCAACTAAATCACAAAGCTTCAACTCAATTTTCTGTCCCTGTTACTTGTGTTGGTGAAATCTATCATTGTTTTCTGAGCTCTTTTTCCAAGTCAGGCTACAAAGTGATCATAGAGCTGCTGACGGTATGTCGATCGGGACACAAATACCCGTTTGGATAAATAGATTGTTTTCATCTTAATAATGACCCATGTATGGGAGAGGCTGTGTAGGTTTTAAAGTGATGTTCTCTTCTAACAGCTGAAAGTTTCAGATCAATAGATGGCTCAGTGTTGTTTACGAGTGCCAAACTACCTCCGCATTGCACACATAAAACACACACACACGCGCACACACAGGCTGGGGAATACAATAAGACATTACACAAATAGAGAACACACACTAAGGAATACATCCAATCTCGTACTGATCACACTCAGCCCAGCCTGATTACAAACAACTTAAAGTGTGCTCATGTATTGATTCATCTAAAGTAGAAATTAAACAGTTGTTGGTCCTGGTATTGAACAGAAAACACTGTGTATTAACATGATGAATAGATAAACTGTTCAGAAACATATTCTATTCTTATTTACAATTAAAGTTATTCCAAAATGACGCAATACATTATTTACCATTCATTTCTATTGGGCACAACATTATTGTCACGGCAGATTTCCTCCTCTTCCTCTGAAGAGGTGAAACAAGGATCGGACCAATATACGGCCTGGTAAGTGTCCATGGTATTTAATATGAAAACTCAACATGAACACAAATACAAAACAACAAAGTGAACTGGCAATGAAACAGTCCCGAGTGGCACAAACACTGACACAGGAAACAATCACCCACAAAATACCCAAAGAAGGGAAGGGTCTGGGTGGGCGTCTGTCCACGGTGGCGGCTCTGGCGCGGGACGTGGACCCCACTACACCATAGTCTTAGTCCATTTTTGTGGCCTCCTAGGAACAGCGACCCTTGCCGCCGACCCTGACCTGGGAACCCTAATAAATGGGCCCACAGGACAGGGACACCTCTGGACTAAACAAACTCCTACGGACTGAGGGGCAGCTCCGGACTGAGGGGCAGCTCAGGGCTGAGGGGCAGCTCAGGACTGAGGGGTAGCTCAGGACTGAGGGGTAGCTCAGGACTGAGGGGTAGCTCAGGACTGAGGGGTAGCTCAGGCTGGTTGATGGCTCTGGCAGCTTCTGGCTGACTGACGGCTCTGGCGGCTCCTGGCTGACTGACGGCTCTGGCGGCTCCTGGCTGGCTGACGGCTCTGGCGGCTCCTGGCTGGCTGACGGCTCTGGCGGCTCCTGGCTGGCTGACGGCTCTGGCGGCTCCTGGCTGGCTGATGGCTCTGGTGGCTCCTGGCTGGCTGATGGCTCTGGCAGCTCCTGGCTGGCTGACGGCTCTGGCGGCTCCTGGCTGGCTGACGGCTCTGGCGGCTCCTGGCTGGCTGATGGCTCTGGCAGCTCCTGGCTGGCTGACGGCTCTGGCGGCTCCTGGCTGGCTGACGGCTCTGGCGACTCCTGGCTGGCTGACGGCTCTGGCAACTCCTGGCTGACTGGCGGCTCTGGCGGCTCCATGCTGACTGGCAGCTCCATGCTGACTGGCGGCTCTGGCGGCTCCATGCAGACTGGCGGCTCTGGCGGCTACATGCAGACTGGCGGCTCCATGCAGACTGGCGGCTCTGGCGGCTCAGGACAGACTGGCGGCTCTGTCGGTTCAGGACAGGCGGGAGACTCTAGCAGCTCTGGACAGGCGGGAGACACTAGCAGCTCTGGAGAGACAGGAGAATCTGGCGGCACTGGAGAGAAGGAAGGCTCTGACAGCGCTGGACAGGCGGGAGCACCTGTAGGGATGAGACGGAGAGACAGCCTGGTGCGGGGGGTTGCCACCGGAGGGCTGGTGCGTGGAGGTGGCACTGGATAGACCGGACCGTGCAGGCGCACTGGAGCACCGAGCCTGCCCAACCTTACCTGGCTGAATGCTCCCGGTCGCCATGCCAGTGCGATGAGGTGGAATAGCCCGCACTGGGCGGTGCAGGCGAACGGGGGACACCATGCGTAAGGCTGGTGCCATGTATGCTGGTCCGAGGAGAAGCACTGGAGACCAGATGCGTAGAGCCGGCTTCATGGCACCTGGCTCGATGCTCAACCTAGCACGGCCGATACGAGGAGCTGGAATGTACCACACCGGGCTAAGCACGCGTACTGGGGTCACCGTGTGCTCCACCGCACAACACGGTGCCTGACCAGTACAACGCCCTCTCTCACTCCGGTAAGCACGGGAAGCTGGCGCAGGACTCCTACCTGCGTTAGCCACACTCCCCGTGTTCCCACCCCCCAAGTAATTGTTGGGGCTGCCTCTCGGGCTTCCTACCGCGCCGCCGTGCTGACTCCATTCGCTGGTATCCCTCCTCACACTGCTCCAGAGAATTCCAGGTGGGCTCTGGCACTCTCCCTGGGTCGGCCGCCCACCTGTCTATCTCCTCCCAAGTAGTGACCTCGTCCAGATCTCGTTCCCAAGTCCATAAGTCCTCCTCTGAAGAGGTGAAACAAGGATCGGACCAATATGCGGCGTGGTAAGTGTCCATGGTATTTAAAGTGAACTGGCAACGAAACAGTCCCGTGTGGCACAAACACTGACACAGGAAACAATCACCCACCAAAATACCCAAAGAACATGGCTGCCTAAATCAGAGACAACGATAAGCACCTGCCTCTAATTGAGAACCAATCTAGGCAAACCATAGACTTACATAAACACCTAGAAAGGGCCCAGCCCCATAAACATACAAAACCCCTAGACAAGACCAAACACATACATCACCCATGTCACACCCTGACCTAACCAAAATAACAAGGAAAACAAAGAACACTAAGGTCAGGGTGTGACAATTTTCCAAAACACAACCTAAACAAACTGAAATGTGTTGTAGAGTCACAAGCTTGTTGTGGTTATTGTGTGCTCGGAATATGGGACCAATACTAAATTGTTGACAAAATGTAATACAATATGAGTGAATTTGTCCCCAAAATGAAGACACCTTCAAATGGGGGGACTAGATACATAGTGTTTTTATTTCAAAACGGAAAGTCAGATATGTATGAAAATACCCTCAGATAAAAGGTGACATTATAATGTCGTCTCATATAAAACATTTGATCTTAAATCCAAAATGCTGGAGTACTGTCACGGTTTTCTTGATGAGAAGGAGAGTCGGACCAAAATGCAGCGTGTAGATTGCGATCCATGTTTTAATGAACAAACGTAAAACACGAATCAATGCAAACACTACAAAATAAAGAACGTGATGAACGTAACGAAAACCTAAAACAGCCTATCTGGTGAAAAACACATAGACAGGAACAATCACCCACAAACACACAGTGAAACCCAGGCTACCTAAATATGGTTCCCAATCAGAGACAATGACGAACACCTGCCTCTGACTGAGAACCATATCAGGCTGAACATAGAAATAGACAAACAAGACATGAAACATAGAATACCCACTCAGATCACACCCTGACCAATCAAAACATAGAAAATACAAAGTAAACTATGGTCAGGGCGTGACAGTACCCCCCCCCCAAGGTGCGGACTCCGGCCGCAAAACCTGAACCTATAGGGGAGGGTCTGGGTGGGCATCTGTCCGCGGTGGCGGCTCTGGCACTGGACGTGGACCCCACTCCATGACAGTTTTAACCCCCCTCCTAAACGTCCCTAAATAGGTTACCCACCACAATGATAACATGGGACAGAGGGACAGCTCGGGACAGAGGTAACTCGGGACAGATGGGTAGCTCAGCACTGAGAGGAAGCTCAGCACTGAGAAGAAGCTCAGCACTGAGAAGAAGCCCAGGCAGGTAGTAGAAACTACCAGAACCTGGCTGGCTGGCGGTTTCTGCAGATCCTGGTCGACTAGCAGATCTGGAAGAATCTGGTCGACTGGCGGATCTGGGAGAATCTGGTCGACTGGCGGATCTGGGAGAATCTGGTCGACTGGCGGATCTGGGAGAATCTGGTCGACTGGCGGATCTGGGAGAATCTGGTCGACTGGCGGATCTGGGAGAATCTGGTCGACTGGCGGATCTGGGAGAATCTGGTCGACTGGCGGATCTGGGAGAATCTGGTCGACTGGCGGATCTGGGAGAGTCTGGACGACTGGCGGATCTGGGAGAGTCTGGACGACTGGCGGATCTGGGAGAGTCTGGACGACTGGCGGATCTGGAAGAGTCTGGTCGACTGGCAGATCTGGAAGAGTCTGGTCGACTGGCAGATCTGGAAAAGTCTGGTCGACTGGCAGATCTGGAAGAGTCTGGTCGACTGGCAGATCTGGAAGAGTCTGGACGAGTGGCAGATCTGGAAGAGTCTGGACGACTGTCAGATCTGGAAGAGTCTGGACGACTGTCAGATCTGGAAGAGTCTGGACGACTGTCAGATCTGGAAGAGTCTGGACGACTGTCAGATCTGGAAGAGTCTGGACGACTGTCAGATCTGGAAGAGTCTGGACGACTGTCAGATCTGGAAGAGTCTGGACGACTGTCAGATCTGGAAGAGTCTGGACGACTGTCAGATCTGGAAGAGTCTGGACGACGGGCAGATCTGGAAGAGTCTGGACGACGGGCAGATCTGGAAGAGTCTGGACGACGGGCAGATCTGGAAGAGTCTGGACGACGGGCAGATCTGGAAGAGTCTGGTCGACTGGCAGATCTGGAAGAGTCTGGTCGACTGGCAGATCTGGAAGAGTCTGGACGATTGGCAGATCTGGAAGAGTCTGGACGACTGGCAGATCTGGAAGAGTCTGAACGACTGGCAGATCTGGAAGAGTCTGGACGACGGGCAGATCTGGAAGAGTCTGGTCGACTGGCAGCTCTGGAAGAGTCTGGTCGACTGGCAGCTCTGGAAGAGTCTGGTCGACCGGCAGATCTGGGAGAGTCTGGTCGACCGGCAGATCTGGGAGAGTCTGGTCGACCGGCAGATCTGGGAGAGTCTGGTCGACCGGCAGATCTGGGAGAGTCTGGTCGACCGGCAGATCTGGCTGCTCCATGCTGACTGGCTGCTCAATACTGACTGGCAGCTCTGGCTGCTCCATGCTGACTGGCAGCTCCATGCCGACTGGCAGCTCTGGCTGCTCCATGCTGACTGGCTGCTCCATGCTGACTGGCGGCTCTGGCTGCTCCATACTGACTGGCAGCTCCATGCCGACTGGCAGCTCCAGCTGCTCCATGCTGACTGGCTGCTCAATGCTGACTGGCGGCCCTGGCTGCTCCATGCTAACTGGCAGCTCTGGCGGCTCCTTGCAGACTGGCAGCTCTGGCGGCTCCTTGCAGACTGGCAGCTCTGGCGGCTCCTTGCAGACTGGCAGCTTTTGCGGCATCCTGCAGACAGGCAGCTCTGGCGGCTCCTTGGAGACTGGCAGCTCCATGCAGACTGACAGCTCCTTGCAGGCTGGCAGCTCCTTGCAGGCTGGCAGCTCCTTGCAGACTGGCAGCTCCTTGCAGACTGGCAGCTCCTTGCAGACTGGCAGCTCCTTGCAGACTGGCAGCTCCTTGCAGACTGGCAGCTCTGGCTGCTTCATGTAGACTGACAGCTCTGGCTGCTCCTTGCAAACTGACAGCTCGGGCTGCTTCATGCAGACGGACAGCTCAGGCTGCTCCATGCAGACTGACAGCTCAGGCTGCTCCATGCAGACTGACAGCTCCTTGCAGGCTGGCAGCTCCTTGCAGACTGGCAGCTCCTTGCAGGCTGGCAGCTCCTTGCAGGCTGGCAGCTCCTTGCAGGCTGGCAGCTCCTTGCAGGCTGGCAGCTCCTTGCAGGCTGGCAGCTTTAGCGGCATCCTGCAGACAGGCAGCTCTGGCGGCTCCTTGCAGACTGGCAGCTCCTTGCAGACTGGCAGCTCCTTGCAGACTGGCAGCTCCTTGCAGACTGGCAGCTCCTTGCAGACTGGCAGCTCTGGCTGCTTCATGTAGACTGACAGTTCTGGCTGCTCCTTGCAAACTGACAGCTCAGGCTGCTCCATGCAGACGGACAGCTCAGGCTGCTCCATGCAGACGGACAGCTCAGGCTGCTCCATGCAGACTGACAGCTCCTTGCAGACTGGCAGCTCCTTGCAGACTGGCAGCTCATTGCAGACTGGCAGCTCGGGCTGCTTCATGCAGACTGGCAGTTCTGGCTGCGCTGAACAGGCGGGAGATTCCGGCAGCGCAGGAGAGCAGAAAGGCTCTGGCTGCGCTGAACAGGCGGGAGACTCCGGCAGCGCAGGAGAGTAGAAAGGCTCTGGCTGCGCTGAACAGTCGGGAGACTCCGATAGCGCAGTAGAGAAGAGAGGCTCTGGCTGCGCTGAACAGGCGGGAGACTCCGGCAGCGCAGGAGAGGAGAGAGGCTCTAGCTGCGCTGAACAGGCGGAAGACTCCGATAGCGCATGAGATGAGAGAGGCTCTGGCTGCGCTGAACAGGCGAGGCGCACTGTAGGCCTGATGCATAGTGCTGGCACAGGACGTGCAAGGCTAGGGATGAGCACAGGAGGCCTGATGCGTGAGACTGGAACCAACTTCACCAGCCGACTAAAACGGACCTCAGGACGAGTATGGAGCGCTAACCCAGGTGCCATCAAATCCCTGACAAGTTCCGTCAGGCGAATTCTATGCAAAATGCACCAACACAGCAACTCCCTCATTTCTCTCTCCTCCAATTTCCCCATTAACTCCTTCACAGTCTCTGTTTCACTCACCTCCAACACCGGCTCTGGTTCTGCTCTCCTTGGCTCCTCACGATAAACAGGGAGAGTTGGCTCAGGTCTGGCTCCTGACTCTGCCACACTCTCCCTGAGCCCCCCCCCAAGAAATTTTTTGGGCTGACTATGGGGCCTCCGTCCGCGCCGCCTTGCTTGCTTCGCAAACTCCATTCTCCTATATCCTTCCGCGCACTGCTCCATCGAATCCCAGGCGGGCTCCGGCACTCTCCCTGGGTCGGCCGCCCACCTGTCGATCTCCTCCCAAGTCGTATACTCCATACTGCACTCCTCTTTGGGCTGCTCCTGTTGTTTCTTCTCCCGCTGCACCTTTGGGCGGCTACACTCCCCTGGTTTAGCCCAGGGTCCTCTCCCGTCGAGGATTTCCTCCCATGTCCAGAAATCCTTATTGCGCATCTCCTCGCGCTGCTCCTGCCTGTTGACACGCTGCTTGGTCCTTTTGTGGTGGGTGATTCTGTCACGGTTTTCTTGATGAGAAGGAGAGTCGGACCAAAATGCAGCGTGTAGATTGCGATCCATGTTTTAATGAACAAACGTAAAACACGAATCAATGCAAACACTACAAAATAAAGAACGTGATGAACGTAACGAAAACCTAAAACAGCCTATCTGGTGAAAAACACATAGACAGGAACAATCACCCACAAACACACAGTGAAACCCAGGCTACCTAAATATGGTTCCCAATCAGAGACAATGACGAACACCTGCCTCTGACTGAGAACCATATCAGGCTGAACATAGAAATAGACAAACAAGACATGAAACATAGAATACCCACTCAGATCACACCCTGACCAATCAAAACATAGAAAATACAAAGTAAACTATGGTCAGGGCGTGACAAGTACAGAACAAATCTAAAGAAATACGTAGGGGAGTGTATACGCCTGTAATACAATGACATTATATTAACTTAAATTCAATAAAACTTTAGTCTAAGCTAACATCTGATATTTTTAGCAGCTTCATCATAAGCTTTATCAGCTTTCCTGTTTTGGCACTGTGGAGTAGTATTCCACAGGTAATTGCACCAGGTACTAAATATAGACTCATGTATTATAAAACATACACCCTGTGAATACCACATTCCAGTAGAAGCAACAGTGCAGTTCAGGTTTTGTTGGTTTGAAAACATTCATCAGGGAAATGGAGAGCATGTTTCTTTTTATGTGCTCATCTTCCCTCCCTCTCCTCCCTCTTTCCTCTCTCCCCTCCTGTCTTTCCTCTCTTCCCTCCTCTCTCCCCACCCTCCCTTCCTTCTTTCCTCTCTCCCCTCCCTGCTCCCCTGCCGCTTTCCTCTCTACCCTCCTCTCTCCCGTGCCTCTTTCCTCTTTCCCCTCCTCTCTCCCCTGCCTGATTCCTCTCTCCCCTCCTCTCTCCCGACCATCCCCTCCCTCTTTTCTCTCTCCTCTTCCTCTTTCATCTCTCCCACTCCTCTCACACCCTTCCCCATTCACCCCCCCCTCTTTCACCCACTCTCCCCTCCCTCTTTTCTTTCCCCACCTCCTTCCACTTTCTCTCCTCTCCTCTCCCTCCCTCTCCTCCCAACCTCTCCTCTTTCTATCTCTTCTTCTCTCTCCTACTCCTCTCTCCCTTCACTGGCTCCCTCCATCTCAACACACCTACCCTTTCCTCTCCCAAATTCCACGTTCCCTCCCCCCCTGTCTTCCCTTCCTCCCTGTTCTCCATCCATACTTTTCCTCCCTCCCTGTCCACCAATTCTCACCTTCCTCTCTCTCTCTCCCGGTCCACCCTCCCTCCATGTCCTCCCTCTCTCTCTCTCTTACTCTCTTTCTCTCTCTCTACTCTCTCTCACTCTCTCTCTGCCTCCCTGTCCTCCATCTCCCCCTCCCGCTCACTTTCTGCATCTGTCATCCTCCTATCTGCAGTCAGCCAGCCCTGTGCTGCTCTGTGAGGGCCTGTCTCCTCTCCTGTGGAGTGTTGCAGCTCTTAGAGGAGAACAATGGGAATTGGGCTCATTTCAGCTATGCATAATTCATCACAACCAGGCACCAGTGCTCCTTAAAGACCTAACTCATTCTCTCACACACACACACACACACACACACACACACACACACACACACACACACACACACACACAAACACACAAACACACAAACACACACACACAAACACATACGCACGCACACACACACACATACTCGCTCTCTCTCTCACACTCTCAATCAGTCTCTTCACCTCTCTCTCTCTGCTTCTACATTTCTAAGCTAGAAATATTCTCAACCCTGTGTGTGCGCATTTATGAATTGTAACTGTTGTGGGTATCATATTTTGTCAGATGTCGTATTTACAGTACCAGTCAAATAACACATATGGAATCACGTAGTAAACAAAAAAGTGTTAAATAAATCAAAATATATTTTTGATTTGAGATTCTTCAAAGTAGCCAGCCTTTGCCTTCATGACAGCTTTGCACGCTTTGCATTCTCTCAACCAGCTCCACCTGGAATGATTTTCCAACAGTTTTGAAGGAGTTCATATGAGCACATATGGTTTTTGAACTCATCCCACTCATCCCAAACCATCTTAGTTGTGTTGAGGTCGGGTGATTGTGGAGGCCAGGTCGTCTGATGCACTCCTCCATCACTCTCCTTCTTGGTCAATTATCCCTTTCACTGCCTGGAGAACTGTTGGGTCATTGTCCTGTTGAAAAACAAATGATAGTCCCACTAAGCGAATATGATAGTCCCACTAAGCGAATATGTGGACAACTACAAATACCTAGGTGTCTGGTTAGACTCTGTAAAGTCTCCTTCCAGACTCACATTATTAAGCATCTCTAATCCAAAATTAAATCTAGAATTGGCTTCCTATTTCACAACAAAGCCTCTTCATTTCACTACTACCCACCACTGTGATCTGTATGCTCTCATCTGCAGGCCCTCGCTTCATATTCATCGCCAAACCCACTGGCTCCAGGTCATCTATAAGTCTTTGCTAGGTAAAGCCCTGCCTTATCTCAGCTCACTGGTCACCATAGCAGCACCCACCAGTAGCACGCACTCCAGCAGGTATATTTCATTGGTCACCCCCAAAGCCAATTCCTCCTTTGCCCGCCTTTCCTTCCAGTTCTCTGCTGCCAATGACTGGAACGAATTGAAAAAAATCACTGAAGCTGGAGACTCATATCTCCCTCACGAACTTTAAGCATCAGCTGTCAAAGCAACCTACAGATCATTGCACCTGTACATAGCCCACCTGCAAATAGCCCATCCAACTACCCATCCCCATATTGTTTTTTGTTGTTGTTTTTTTGCTCCTTTGCACCCCAGTATCTCTACTTGCACATTCATCTTCTGCACATCTATCACTCCAGTGTTAAATTGCTGTATTGTAATTACTTTGCCACTGCGGCCTATTTATTATTTATTGCCTCCCTAATCTTACCTCATTTGTACACACTGTATATAGACTTTTCAATTGTGTTATTGACTTTACGTTTATTTATTCCATGTGTAACTCTGTGTTGTTGTTTGTGTCACACTGCTTTGCTTTATCTTGGCCAGGTCGCGGTTGAAAATGAGAACTTGTTCTCAACCAGTCTACCTGGTTAAATAAAGGTGAAATAAAATAAATAGAAAAATAAAAAGCGCAAACCAGATGGGATGGTGTGTCTCTGCAGAATGCTGTGGTAGACATGCTGGATAAGTGTGCCTTGAATTCTAAATAAATCACAGACAGTGTCACCAGCAAAGCACCCCCACACCATCACACCTCCTCTTCCATGCTTCACGTGGGAACCCCACATGCGGAAATCGTCCGTTCACGTACTCCGCGTCTCACAAAGACACGGCGATTGGAACCAAAAATCTCAAATGTGGACTCATCAGACCAAAGGACAGATTTTCACCGGTCTAATGTCCATTGTTCATGTTTCTTGGCCCAAGCAAGTCTCTTCTTCTTATTGGTGTCCTTTAGTAGTGGTTTCTTTGCAGCAATTCGACCATGAAGGCCTGACTCCTCTGAACAGTTGATGTTGAGATGTGTCTGTTACTTGAACTCTGTGAAGCATTTATTTGGGCTGCAATTTCTGAGGCTGGTAACTCCAATGAACTTATCCTCTGCAGCAGAGGTAACTCTGAGTCTTCCTTTCCTGTGGCAGTCCTCATAAGAGCCAGTTTTGAAGAAACTTTAAAAGTTCTGGACATTTTCCGTATTGACTGACCTTCATGTCTTTAAGTAATGATGGACTGTCCTTTCATATATTTAGATTTGTTTAACACTTTTTTGGTTACTACATGATCCCATATGTGTTATTTCATAGTTTTGATGTCTTCACTATTATTCTACAATGTAGAAAATAGTAAAAATAAAGAAAAACCCTTGCATGAGTAGGTGTGTCCAAACTTTTACTTAGTACTGTACTTATAGAACATTTCTCACATGCATATTTATAGCTCACTGCAGGACCTGTATACATAAATCAAGATCCCCTCTCAAACACATTTAAACCAAGTCTGAACAACAACAGCAGTTTCTCTGGGGAGCAAATTAGAAGCTTTTTCCAAAGTAGATTTATAAAAGTAGTATTGTGGTAAAGCAACACTAACAAAGAATGTGAAGTGGGACAACAGAAAAGGATAGAGCCGCAGCAGGACAGTGGGGTTGCTTGGCACACGGGGCTTCCCTGGAGTTGGTTGTAAATATAGACTCCTTGGCCAGATGTGACTGCTCTGTGACTCACTGTCAATGTTTCCTCTTTGACCACATCAAATCAAATTTGTCACATGCGTCGAATACAGGTGTAGACCTTACAGTGAAATGCTTACTTACAAGCCCTAACCAACAATGTAGATTCAAAAAAATACCCCCCCAAAAAATAAGAATAACAAATAAAAATAACAAATAATTTAAGAGCAGCAGTAAAATAACAATAGTGAGGCTATATACAGGGGGTACCGGTACAGATACGATAAACATATGTAGTGAGAGGGGAGAGAGAGGGGGGATATGGGGGGAGAGGGAGATGGAGTGAGAAAGGGGGGAAAGTGGGGAGCGGGAGAGAGAGACAGAGAGAGAGGGGGGCTGGTAGATAGGGGGAGAGAGAGAGAGAGAGAGAGAGAGAGAGAGAGAGAGATGGAAAAAGAAATATGGGAGTGAAATTAATCCATTCCATTCTCCTCTCTTCTCCTGCAAGGTCAAAATACTCTCATGTTGGTGGGAAGTACTCCAAGACTCAACCACCATAAAACAGAGAATAACTTTCCTTGAACAGCAGTGGATGGATCATCAAATAAATCACATTAGTACATAAGACAGTTATACAGTAGTTAACATACTGTACTGAATATCAGAGCCAAAGCCCAGGTGACTGTGAAACCAATATGCTGTATGCTATGCATGCATGCATGAACAATTAGGCAGCTCAGAGCTAGCATAACACAAGTCCAAGCATAAAGCACTACATCTTCAGCCAAACATATACTAAGCTGGTGCACTGATAAAAGATAGCTAGTCATTTGTCTCTGTTCCGTATCGTGTCATCTTTGGTATTTTGCCTCTTGTTTTTTTTATCCCCCCCCCCCCCCCAAAATAAAAACAATCTATAATCTAAATCTATTTATTTTCCTTGGTGCAAGGATGTGTATATATACACACATACATATACACATATCCATACATACATACATACATACACACACGTACTCAAAAACAAAATTCAAATAAAAACACAAAAAAAACATAACCCTTGCAGCAGCACTATCAAGGTTCGCTGAGACGACGGGCCAATAATTCGTTTTTAGATTTTACAGTACCTTACACAACATGTATCTGCGCATTTCCCTCATCACCCCGTTCACTCTGTCCAGTTTGAAATATAGTTGAATAGTGGAGACCAGAGTCTATCAAACTTGGGCTGTCTCTTGTGGAGGTCATAAGTGAGCTTTTCAAGAGGGAGAAAGTCAACAATCTGGTCAATCCACATTTTAAATGTAGGAGGGGTATTAGAGGCCCACAATAGAATAATACATTTCTTAGCAAAGTATGTAATAATCATAAGCACATTTTCTCTGTCAGGATCAAGAACAAAGTCCTGCTGGGCATTAAGAAGATAGATACACGGGGTCATATCAAACTGTACCTCTAGTATTTTCTGTGCAGCAGTATGTATAAAATTTGTAAAAAAATGTGTAATTAGATTCTTTCATTTTTACATTAGTAGAGGTGCAGTATACCCTGTTGCAAACCTCCGCCCATAACTCATCACTGATAGTCAGACCAAGGTCCTTTTCCCAGATCATTTTCAAAGGAGTAAAGGAGGAGCCTCCTTTCTCAGAAAGGAGTCTATAGATGTAAGATATTTTGCCTTTAATGGATTGTGCTGTGACAAGAAGGGTTTCAACTTCATTCAACTGAGTTCTAAACCTCCTCTTGGAGGTAAATGAAGAAATTACATGTCTAATTTTAAGATATTTAAAAAAATAGGATCTTGGCACATCGAATTCACTGCAGTGCTCTTGAAAGGATTTCAGTGTAGTGGTTTTCTGATGAAATAGGTCTAAAAAGGTCCTGATTCCTAGAGTATGCCAAAGATTAAAGTTGGCATCCCTCAGGGCTTTTGGCAAGTCTGGGTTGCCTACTATAGGTGAGTGAGAACATATTTGGGAGGAAATGCCCAGGTATTTCTTACAGTCCCTCCACGCTAGTAGTGTGCTGTAAATCACAAAGGTTTTGGCTATGTTGCCCACTTCACTAAAGTTATTAATGAATATAATTGAGCTTAAGGGCAATGAACCACAGGATTGGGCTTCTATCTGAATCCACGTTGACTCGTCTGTTTGTGATCCATGTTAGCATGTTGCAGATTTGAGCAGACCAGTAGTACAATTTAAGGGAGGGAAGGGCAAGACCACCCTTAGGTTCAGGTTTCGATAGAGTGGAAAACTTGATCCTAGGTTTTTTATTGTCCCATATGAATTTGGTGATGCTTTGGTTAGTTGTTTTGAAGAAGGAAACTGGGAGATAGCATGGGAGCATCTGAAATAAGTAATTCAGTCTAGGGAGGACGTTCATACGGATGACATTAATTCTTCCTACTAAGCTAATTGGGAGGGAGATCCAGGTTTGGAGATCGTTCTTGATTCGATCCAGGAGTGGAAGATTCTATTCAGATCTGGTGTTATGAAGATCCCGAGGTATTGAAACCCCTGTGTTTTCCATTGGAAAGGACATAGTGTCTTCATAGAGCTGGTGAGTGTAATATTGAGAGGGCAGACAGTGGATTTGTTAAAATTGATCTTATAACCTGAAATCTTGCCATACTGAGCAATTGTG
Source organism: Oncorhynchus mykiss (assembly GCF_013265735.2). Lineage (NCBI taxonomy): Eukaryota > Metazoa > Chordata > Actinopteri > Salmoniformes > Salmonidae > Oncorhynchus > Oncorhynchus mykiss. The sequence continues at coordinate 18,661,363 of NC_048569.1, read as the reverse complement.
TCTAAAATTAGAGGGAGGGATTTCTCAGGGTTGGATATGTAGAGCAAAACATCATCCGCGTAAAGCGAAATCTTGTGCTGCAGGCCGCCTGCAGAAACACCCATAATACTTGGATTGCTCCTTATCAGCTCTGCCAGAGGCTCAGCTCCCAACAAGTAGAGCAGGGGGGACAGCGAGCACCCCTGTCTTGTGCCCCGTTCCAGAGGGAATCTGTCAGAGTTCAGTCCATTAGTAGTCACCATGGCATCTGGATGAGAGTATAGTGATTTGATCCATTTAATAAAATTTGGGCCCATATTGAACTTTTCTAAGACTGAAAACAGAAAGCTCCACTCCATCCTGTCAAACGCCTTCTCAGCATCCAGTGAAGCCAGCAGGACAGGGGTCTTCAATAATATCAAAAAGACGGCGAATGTTATCAGAAGAGTATCTGTCTCTAATAAATCCAGTTTGGTCCTCTTTTATTATTTTGGGAAGAAGAGTGTTTAGTCTTTTGGCGAGCAATTTGGTCATTATTTTATAGTCGAAATCCAACAAGCTTATGGGCCGGAAGGACGAGCAGGATAGGGGTCTGAGAATCTGGGAATCTTGAGTCTGGGAATCCTCCAGCATTGGCATGAAGATAGGGCGAAGCTGGGGCCAAAAAGCTTTGTAGAACTCTCTGGGGAATCCATCTGGGCCTGGGGACTTATTAGGTGGCATGGAGGTAATTGCCTCCAGGATCTCCTCAGGAGTGAAGGGGGAGTTGAGATCTTCGTGGTCTCTGATGGTTTAGGTAGCGAGATTCCCTCTAGGAAAGAGTGGAGTTCTGCCTCCGTGTGTTTTCTCTCAGAGGTATATAGTTTGCAGTAAAAATCCTGAAAGGTTAAATTAATATTTTTTGGGTCATATGTGACCTCGTCCTCTGCTGTTCGGATAGCCATGATTGTACGCTCTGACTGCTCCTTTTTTAATTGGTAAGCAAGCAATCTACTGGGCCTATTGCTATACTCATGGTATTTCTGTTTAGTAAAGAAAAGTTTTTTCTGTAGTCCAAATTCAGTTTGGCTTTGGCTGCTTTAAGATGACTCCAGGAGGTGCTGTCTAGGGATAGTTTATGTATTTTTTCACAGCATTCCAGCTCCCTCTCAAGATCTAGCCTGTGTGCTTCCCTTGCTTTTTTCTTAGAGGAAGCATATGCAATTAGATGACCTCTTAGTGTGGCTTTAGCAGCGTCCCACATTGTGGCCGGAGAAACAGGAGAATCTTTATTGTCTTGTGTGTAGTTGTCTATCCATGTAGTTACCAATGTATGGAACGCTTTGTTTGATAGCATGGAGGTGTTGAATTTCCAGCTCTTTGACCTCGGGATGTTTTTGCAGAGGTCAAAGCAGAGGTGGACAAAGGCGTGATCTGAAAGTGCTATGGGTCCGATTGTACAGTACATGTGGCTGAATTTATGAAACTCTTTGGGATAAAAATGTAATCTGTACGGGAGTAGGTGTTATGGACATTAGAGTAGTATGTATAGTCCATAGATGAGCTAATAGTCTCTCTACAGATATCTATCAGTCCCATCTCTTTAGTAAGAGAGTTCAACATCTTTGCAGATCTAGGATTTGTGGTGGGGACTTGAGATGATTTGTCTAGGGTTGGGTTAAGGGTACAATTAAAATCTCCGGCCACCACGCCAAAGGAGACACAATGCTCATTGAACAGGGTTATCATTTTTGACATGAAGGCAGGAGTATCTGTGTTAGGGGCGTATATGTTTAGTATAGTAATTGGTTGACCATATAGTGACCCAGTTATCAAAATAAATCTCCCCTCCGGATCAGATATGTTTTTGTCAATTATGAATGGGACATTCTTATGGATAAGTATGGCTGTGCCTCTACTGTTTGATTTGAAAGTTGAGAAATACACCTGTCCCACCCAAGCTCTGCGGAGTTTGACAGCATCACAGAGGTGTGTCTCTTGTAATAGCGCGATGTCTGCTTTTTCCTTTTTTAGAGCACATAGTATCTTTTTCCGTTTTATTGCATGCCCTAGACCATGGCAGTCCCATGTCAGTAGATTTAAGGTGCTAGTCATCGTCATCGAACAGTAATCAAACTTTAGTGCAAGTCATCGCTGGGTAAAAGTGGATAGTAGTTACAGCTGCGTTCACATTAAAGGAAAATAAATGGTGTACATAAAATAATCTCTCTGAACACCCCATCCGAGTTCCCAAACAACTCGACACATCCCGTTGGATCTATTACCCCCCGCTCAGTCTCAATTCTGTGTTCCGAATAAAACAAAAACCGGGAACAGTTAGCAACGCACAACGTCTCCCTCTCCCCACCAAAGAAATGCCTCATCCTCTCCACCCCGCATTGAGTAAATTACACAGTTGCCCTCGTCCAGACCAGACTAAAAGAGGGGAGAAAAATAAAATCAATAGCCCAACCTACACATACCTCCCCCAAGGGACATAGGGAGCCCCAAGTAATAATAGCAACAAAAAAACAGGGAAATAAAAGTAGGCTGAAACATTAGTAGGCCTAGGTTAGGCTATAGAGCAGTTAAAGGAAAATAAATATAAATTGGATGGCTATAATGACATTTAGGGGGTGGGTCTTTAGATATCGGCTATTAGTTGTCTTACCTCCTTTAGTAATGGCATTAATCGCATTTAGTCATTAGTCCATTTCTCATTGACCAGGATTGTCTTTCAAAAAACGTTTTGCCTCTTCGGGAGTTTTGAAGTGTCGCAAGGCTCCGTGGTGAAGAATCCTGAGCTCGTTTGGGTATTTGAATCCCCAGCTGACAGGTCCTGGTGTAAAGTGAGTTTGGAGTTTCCCACTGTGATGGTGTTGTTTTTCGCCGCCTGTAGGACTCGTTCCTTGTCGGTGAATCTCGGGGGTCGGGGGTCGGGGGTTGGTGGGGGGGGGGGGGGGGGGGGTTCTCTTGCTCCTGGCTAATGGCGCTAGTTTTTTCTGAAGCTAGCTTCTTCTTGGAGGCTTTTTCCGTCACTAATGCTCGAGTCCGGGTAAAAATGTCACCTGTAGTGTCGCCTTCTGTAGCCGCCATGACTTTTTCTTACTAAAGCTAAATGAGTTTGAACTTGAAGTGGAGGTAAGATTAGGAATTGGAAACTACTTGTGTGGAGCTCTTAGTTCATGCGGCCATCTCGTTCAAGGGTCACGTGATCCCCCCTCATCCATATGTCTTATATTTATATATTCTCATCCCATTCCTTTACTAGATTGTGTGTATTAGGTTTTGTTGCGGAATTGTTAGATATTACCTGTTAGATACTCCTGCATTGTCAGATCTAGAAGCATAAGCATTTAGCTACACTCACAATAACATCTGCTAACCATGTGTATGTGACCAATAACATTTGATTTGATTTTATGTTTTTTTCTGGATCTGTTTTTAGTGTGGAGAGGTGGAGAGAATGGGTCTGTGTCCCAAATGGCACCATGTTTGCTAATTAGTCCACTACTTTTGACCAGATTCGTATGGGCCCTGGTCAAATGTAGTGTACTACAGTATATAGGGAATAGAGTGCCATTTGGAATGCAGAACTGTGACTGGGAGTGGGAGTGAGGGCAATTAGCTGGTGGCTGTTGCAGCATTTGTTATCCTGCTGTTGGAGTTAAAGTGACACCTGGGTGTTTGGTTCAGCTAGTCTAAGCTATCAACTTCCTCCTCTCTTCTCTCTATCTTACCGCCAGCCCCCATTTCCCTCCTCCCTCCTCTCTTCTCTCTATCTTATCCCCAGCCCCCATCTCCCTCCTCTCTATCTTACCCCTAGCCCCCATCTCCCCCCTCTCATCTCTCATCTTTGTATCTTACCCCCAGCTTCCATCTCCTCCCTCTCATCTCGAATCTCTATTTTACCCCCAGGCCCATCTCCCCCCACTCATCTCTAATCTCTCTATTTTACCTCCAGCCTCCATCTCCTCCCTCTCATCTTTAATCTCTCTATTTTACCCCCAGGCCCATCTCCTTCCTCTCATCTGTAATCTCTCTATTTTACCCCCAGGCCTACTTCCCCTTCTCATCTCTAAATCTTACCTCCAGCCTCCATCACCTCCCTCTCATCTTTCTATTTTACCCCCAGCCCCCATCTCCCTCCTCTCTTCTCTATTTTACCCCCAGCCCCCATCTCCATCCTCTATTCTCTATCTTACCTCCAGCCCCCATCTCCCTCCTCTCTTTTCTCTATCTTACCCCCATCTCCCTCTTCTCTTTTCTCTATCTTACCCCCATCTCCCTCCTCTCATCTCTCTTCTCGCTGTTTTACCCCCAGGCCCATCTCCCCTCTCATCTCTCTTCTCTCTATTTTACCCCCAACCCCCATCTCCCTCCTCTCATCTCTCATCTTTCTATTTTACCCCCAACCCCCATCTCCCTCCTCTCATCTCTCTTCTCTCTATTTTACCCCCAACCCCCATCTCCCTCCTCTCATCTCTCATCTTTCTATTTTACCCACAGGCCCATCTCCCTCCTCTCATCTCTAATCTCTCTATTTTACCTCCAGTCTCCATCTCCTCCTTCTCATCAATAATCTCTCTATTTTACCCACAGGCCCATCTCCCTCCTCTCATCTCTAATCTCTCTATTTTACCTCCAGCCTCCATCTCCTCCTTCTCATCAATAATCTCTCTATTTTACCCCCAGGCCCATCTCCTCCCTCTCATCTCTAATCTCTCTATTTCACCCCCAAGCCCAAGCCCTTTTCCCCCTCTCATCTCTAAATCTTACCTCCAGCCTCCATTTCCCTCTCTCATCTCTAATCTCTCTATTTTACCTCCAGGCCCATCTCCTCCCGCTCATCTCTAATCTCTCAATTTATCTCCAGCCTCCATCTCCTAAATTTCTTCTCTAATCTCTCTATTTTACCCCCAGGCCCATCTCCCTCCTCTCATTTCTAATCTCTCTATTTTACCTCCAGCCTCCAGCTCCTCTCTCTCATCTCTAATCTCTCAATTTACCTCCAGCCTCCATCTCCTCCCTCTCATCTCTAATCTCTCTATTTTACGTCCAGGCCCATCTCCCCCTCCCATCTCGAATATCTCTATCTTGCTTTCAGCCTCCATCTCCTCCCTCTCAGCACTCTATTTGTCTCTCTTCTTCTCTCCCTCCTTCCTAATTCATCCCCTCTCCCCACCACTTCCTATTGCAGTCTCTCTCTCTCCTTCCTCTCTCCCCCTGCAGAGTATTGTCATTCTTGTTTTAACTCTATTTTGGTTCTGCTTTCCCACCCTAGTTAGACTGAGGCGGTGGGAGAGATATAAAGAGGCCAAGATTTTGTTTTTAAATATTCCTACACTCTCGCTCTCGTTCTCTTTCTGTACACACACATGGTACAGTATCATATCATCATTTTGTTATGATTATTCCACTTCCATGTAACGCTTATGTCACCCTAGATATTTCAGCATTGGGTATGTGTGCGTGGGAAGATCTTACAGGCATGTTTAACTAGGGAAATCTGTTATACACCTTCACCATACGTGCAGCTAACTAAAATCTCAGACCTCCCATTCCACCAGCTATAGGTTATCTAGGTCCCAATCTGAGAGAGAGACTCAACATTCTCTATCTGTGTGGGAACACCTCACAGTGGAAGAGATTATAATGAGCATGGTGTGTGTGTGTGTGTGTGTGTGTGTGTGTGTGTGTGTGTGTGTGTGTGTGTGTGTGTGTGTGTGTGTGTGTGTGTGTGTGTGTGTGTGTGTGTGTGTGTGTGTGTGTTTATGTGTGTTGTTTCCTGCAGTAAGAACTAGACAGAGTATTAGTGAGCCACTGGGAGGAATAAGCCCTACTCATTTGGATCGTGTCAGTCTATTACAGAGGTAGATGGAGAGACTCTGTTCTATCAGAGAGGCACAGCCCAGGGTGACGCCAATGTAATTACCTACTAATATAGCCAGGAGAGAGGGAGGGAGAGGTGGAAAGGGAGTGGGAGAGGGAGGGGGAGAGAGAAAGGGATTGGGGAGGGGGTGGGGAGAGAGGGGAGGTAGATATAGAGGGGGAGGGAGGAAAATAAGGGGAAGGACGAAAAGGGAGTAGAGAGAGGGAGAGAGAGAGATTAGAGGGAGTTAGGAAAAGAGAAGGTGAGATAGAGGAAGAAATCAAAGAAATCAAAGGTGAGATAGAGGAAGAAATCAAATGTAAAGACAAGGAATTCAGAGGCACAAGTTTCACGTACAGCAAAGAGATCCACAGAAAATGTATTTAGAAGATCTTAAAGCAACTCACACCCTCAGGTGAAGAGACAGACAGTTTATATTGTATAGTAGTTGTTACACTATAAAATAAATGCATAATGCTATACAGTAACTGTCAGACAGTCATTGCAGTAAAAATCCTTTGTACTAAGCTAATGTACTTACTTTGTACTTTCTAAAGATCATTATTAGAGTCTTATTGCAGGTTTATTAGATGGTTATAAAACACTTTAATGGCATACACAGTTAAATAATGAATGGCATACAAGGCATTGTATGGAAACAACATGAATACACTAACTGCACATTTATTTACTACCTAGATGAAGTCATCATCAGTAAGTGTAATATGTAATATATTATCTATGTCAGTGACAGCACTGATCCCTGGAGTTCATGATCCTTCCTGTATTGTGAACTGGGGTGAAACTTGCTTCATTCAGTAACAGTGCTGTCACTTTGTGTGTGTGTGTGTGTGTGTGTGTGTGTGTGTGTGTGTGTGTGTGTGTGTGTGTGTGTGTGTGTGTGTGTGTGTGTGTGTGTGTGTGTGTGTGTGTGTGTGTGTGTGTGTGTGTGTGTTCTGTATGGAATCTTCACAGATGAGAGATCACACAGCTGGGAGGTGTCAGAGAGAGAGAGAGAGAGAGAGCAGCGGTCTGAACAGTTGGCCCCTGACTGCCACAGCTAGCGGTGCGGTGGTGGAGTGGTGACTGTGCTTCTCCTTGCCGCACCACTCTCTTTCCGTAAGGAGGTCCCTGTCGAGTTAACGACATTCAGAATTCTGTCTGGATGGTGCTAGGGCCCAATGCTGCTAGCTCTTAACTTGAAAGATACCTTATTGTCTCTGGATGCTAAGGCCCCAGACGTAGCTTTACGGCCATATGCTCTCAATAGATAGTTCAAGCCAAGTGCAGCTACATGCATTCAACCTGAGACAGCAACTGGAAGAATACCGCAGGGGAGTTTCCTCTTCATCTCCCTTAAATGTATTTACTGTCTAATAATAACATATGCCATTTAGCTTTATCCAAATCTCCCCGTCTCTCTGTCTCTATCTCTCTCTCTATCCAGCCTTACCAGTCTGCACCCACATTACTAATTAATGTGATCTCAGGGATGAATTCACTCCCAAACCAGAGACAAAGAGTGCAAAAAGCATGACCAAAATAAAGGTTGGGGAAAAAACATTATATTTGAAAAAGGGCCCTCTCACGTGATTTCTCCAGAAACAGTATTCCTTCAGTTTCTGTGGGTAATACACAGTTGAAGTAGGAAGTTTACATAAACTTAGGCCAAACACATTTAAACTCAGATTTTCACAATTCCTGACATTTAATCCTAGTAAACATTCCCTGTTTTAGGTCAGTTAGGATCACCACTGTATTTAAAGAATGTGAAATGTCAGAATAATAGTAGAGAGAATGATTTATTTCAGCTTTTATGTCTTTCGTCACATTCCCAGTGGGTCAGAAGTTTACATACACTCAATTAGTATTTGGTAGAATTGCCTTTAAATTGTTTAACTTGGGTCAAACGTTTTGGGTAGCCTTCCACAAGCTTCACACAATAAGTTGGGTGAATTTTGGTCCATTCCTCCTGACGGAGCTGGTGCAACTGAGTCAGGTTTGTAGGCCTCCTTGCTCACACACACTTTTTCAGGTCTCCCCACAAATTTTCGATAGGATTCAGGTCAGGGCTTTGTGATGGTATATCCAATACCTTTACTTTGTTGTCCTTAAACCATTTTGCACAACTTTGGAAGTATGCTTGGGGTCATTGTCCATTTGGAAGACTCATTTGCAACCAAGCTTTAACTTCCTGACTAATGTCTTGAGATGTTGCTTCAATATATCTACATAATTTCCCTCCCTCATGATGCCATCTATTTTGTGAAGTGTACCAGTTCCTCCTGCAGCAAAGCACCCCCACAACATGATGCTGCTGATTGGCTTGCAAGCCTCCCCCTTTTTCCTCCAAACATAATGATGGTCTTAATGGCCAAACAGTCCTATTTTTGTTTCATCAGACCAGAGGACATTTCTCCAAAAAGTATGATCATTGTCCCCATGTGCAGTTGCAAACCGTAGTCTTGCTTTTTTATGGCGGTTTTGGAGCTGTGGCTTCTTCCTTGCAGAGAGCCCATACAGGTTATGTCCATATAGGACTCGTTTTACTGTGGATATAGATACTTGTGCACCTGTTTCCTCCAGCATCTTCACGAGGTCCTTTGCTGTTGTTCTGGGATTGATTTGCACTTTTCGCACCAAAGTACACTCATCTCTAGGAGACAGAACGCGTCTACTTCCTGAGCGGTATGACAGCTGCGTGGTCCCATGGTGTTTATACTTGCGTACTATTGTTTGTACAGATGAACGTGGTACCTTCAGGCGTTTGGAAATTGCTCCCAAGGATGAACCAGATTTGTGGAGGTCTACAATTTATTTTTCTTGAGGTCTTGGCTGATTTCTTTTAATTTTCTGATGATGTCAAGCAAATAGGCACTGAGTTTGAAGGTAGGCCTTGAAATACACCAACAGGTGCACCTCCAATTGACTCAAATTATGTCAATTAGCCTATCAGAAGCTTCTAAAGCCATGACATAATTTTCTGGAATTTTCCAAGCTGTTTAAAGGCACAGTCAACTTCGTGTTTGTAAACTTCTGATCGACTGGAATTGTGATACAGTGAATGATACGTGAAATAATCTGTCTGTAAACAATTGTTGGAAAAATTACTTGTGTCATGCACAACGTAGATGTCCTAACCAACTTGCCAAAACTATAGTTTGTTTACAAGAAATTTGTGGAGTGGTTGAAAAACGAGTTTTAATGACTCCATCCTAAGTGTATGTAAACTTCTGACTTCAACTGTAAGAGTGACAACTTTAGAATTCTGAATCTTGTAAGTAGATATATAATGAGCTTCCAATCTTCATCAAACGCAATAACAAGCAAATCTGCCCTTTAACATCCTCAATCAATTTCCTACAAATCAATATAATATTGGTTGTACCAAAGAAAGTTGGCACTAACCTAATATTCAGAGACCTTTGGATAAAACCCTTATATAAATTACTTGGAAAACAATCAAGTTGTTAGATGAAATAGATTCAGGGCTGGGGAGATATACCCTGTATGTGAGGAGAGAGACTCCGGGTGGGCCAGCGCTTCTTAAATGTCAACAGCAGGAGATCAAATGCAATTCCTCCTGGAGTCAGACCAGACAGACAGATAGACAATCATTACGAATAGACCAGGGACACATAGTCCCTTTATTGTGCACCAAGGACATTGGCAGGCAAAAGCTGTCGGCTGTCACACTCCCTTTTCTCTCCACGTGCTTTCTCTAGATATAATAAATCAGTCCAGTTTGACTAGATTAGACAGGTGTAGAGTGATATAGAATAATAGTGGCTAAAGGTGGGCCACAGTACAGAACTGATAACAAAGGCTTCATTGCAAGAGATGCTCTTCTCCCTGTTCTAACTTTGTCTTCTCATGATCTCAACATACAGTGTATGTCTCCTATTGGCTTAGCCTGAAGATGTAAAAAAACACAGGACTTAGAATAGTAAAGGAGGTCAAGCTTTATGTCTTGCCCGATGTCAAATCTAGCCCTATGTCAAATCTAGCCCTATGTCAAATGTATCCCTATGTCAAATCTAGCCCTATGTCAAATCAAGCCCTATGTCAAATCTAATCCTATGAGAAATCAAGCCTTATGTCAAATCAAGCCCTATGTCAAATCTAGCCCTATGTCAAATCAAGCCCTATGTCAAATCTAGCCCTATGTCAAATCAAGCCCTATGTCAAATCTAACCCTATGTCAAATCTAGCCCTATGTCAAATCTAGCCCTATGTCAAATCTAACCCTATGTCAAATCTAGCCCTATGTCAAATCTAGCCCTATGTCAAATCTAGCCCATGTCAAATCAAGCCCTATGTCAAATCTAGCCCTATGTCAAATCTAGCCCTATGTCAAATCTAGCCCTATGTCAAATCTAACCCTATGTCAAATCTAGCCCTATGTCAAATCTAGCCCTATGTCAAATCTAGCCCTATGTCAAATCTAACCCTATGTCAAATCTAGCCCTATGTCAAATCTAGCCCTATGTCAAATCTAGCCCTATGTCAAATCTAGCCCTATGTCAAATCCAGTTTTTTCGTCACTCCTGCACTTCTATCCGCCTCCTCCTTCCCACATCCTACTCCTGAGGAGAAAGAGACTGCTCTCTGGCTGTGGCAGTCACTCTTTGCTTTCTGGGTAACTTGAATCAAACAACCCCCCCCCCCCCCCCCCCCCCCCAACAAACAAAAAAACAGAAAAGGAAAAAGAAGAACCTCTGCTCTCAAAACTTCAAAGCTCTGCCTGTCTCCCTCTCCTTCTCCCTCTCCTTCTCCCTCTCCTTCTCCCTTTCTCTCTCGCACTCTGTCTTTTTGTTTTCTCTCCATTCATCCCCCTTGTCTAAACTGTCACAACTTTCTAGTTTGGCTTGAAAAACACTTCAGCATTCTCCTCTCCCATAATCTACACACTTTATTATTTTTCAGCTCAAATTACACCCCCTCCCTCTCTTTGTCTGTCTGAGTGTGGTGCTGTGTTCAAATCGTTTTTGTTTGAATCCAAATACTTTGAAAATACATTGCTGTGCATGATTGAGCTTGCCTGATGCAATGAAATCATCACAATAGTCCCAAAAGTGCAACCCCACTCATTCAGCCCTCAATCCAAACATTCAAAATATTTGAAAGGACAACGGATACAATTTGAACCCAGGTCTGTGTGTGGTGGCTTGTAAGGGCTATATTACCAGCCCCAATGAGTCCCTGGGTGTTCACGTTCTACCATGGTTGCAGACTGCAGTGGCCCTGATTAATTGCTTCTATTACTCTGATTATGAGCGCACATCACACCACTGCTGCCAGAACCAAGAGTCTTAATAACACCAATCAGAGGGTAATTAAGGGGACCACACGCTACACTCGCTGCAGAGCACCTCTCATCCAATCCTGTTACAGACAAAATGGCCGCCGTTTAGCTGTAGGGGATTGACTGACAGAAATGTGAGGGGGGAAATTGAAACTCTAGGCCTACCTACAACAAATGCTGAGATCGTATTTGTATTTATTATGGATCCCCAATGCAGCAGCTCCAATTCCTGGGGTCCAGCTAAATTAAGGCAGTTTATACAATCTTAAAAACATTACAATACATTCACAGATTTCACAAGACACTGTGTGCCCTCAGGCCCCTACTCCACCACTAACACATATCTACAGTACTAAATCCATGTGTATGTATATAGTGCGCATGTTATCGTGTGTGTGTGTGTGCATGTGTCTGTGCCAATGTTTGTGTTGCTTCACAGTCCCTGCTGTTCCATAAGGTGTTTTTTAATCTGCTTTTATAATCTAATTGTACTGCTTGTGTCAGTTACTTGATGTGGAATAGAGTTCCATGTAGTCATGCCTCTATGTAGTACTGTGTGCCTCCCATAGTCTGTCCTGGACTTGGGGACCGTGAAGAGACCTCTTGTAGCATGTCTTGTGTGGTATGCATGGGTATGCATGAGCTGTGGGCCAGTAGTTTAGACAGACAGCTCGGTGCATTCAACATGTCAATACCTCTCATAAATAAAAGTAGTGATGAAGTCAATTCTCTCCTCCACTTTCAGCCAGGAAGAGATTTACATGCATATTATTAATATTAGCTCTGTGTACATCAAAGGGCCAGCCGGGCTTCCTTGTTCTGAGACAATTGCACTTTTCTTTTTTGTGGCACCTGACCACACGACTGAACAGTAGTCAAGGTGCGACAAAACTAGGGCCTGCAGGACCTGCCTTGTTGATAGTGTTGTTAAGAAGGCAGAGCATCGCTTTATTATAGAGAGACTTCTCCCCATCTTAGCTACTACTGCATCAATATGTTTTGACTATGACAGTTTACATAGGTTCTAGGGTTACTCCAAGCAGTTTAGTCATCTCAACTTGCTCAATTTCCACATTATTTGTTACAAGATTTCGTTTAAGGTTTAGGTTCAGGGTTTAGTGAGTGTTTTGTTCCAAATACAATGCTTTTAGTTTTAGAAATATTTAGGGCTAACTTATTCCTTGCCACCCACTCTGAAACTAACTGCAGCTCTTTGTTGAGTGCTGTAGTTTTGCAAATGCTTGCTCTTTCTTTCTTTCTTTCTTTCTTTCTTTCTTTCTCTCTCTCTATTTCCCCCTCTCATATTGTTTGTCATTCATCCCCCATTTATAATTCTCTCTCTCTCTCTCTCTCTCTCTCTCTCTCTCTCTCTCTCTCTCTCTCTCTCTCTCTCTCTCTCTCTCTCTGACACAGCACCTCATTGAGTGGTACAAACATTACTTCACTAGGTATCTCTTAATATTTTATTTTGTTTACCAGACAATTTACGATTCTCTGCAATGGAGACAGGGGTGATCTGAGGATTACCAAACAAAACTATTTTACATCCCACTGCCTTTGTGGTGAGAAGGAGATTTGCTCTTCCTACTACTAGCTGTATCGTTCCCATGCATAGCTCCTGGCAGAGACAGCAGTTTCCAGAACCGACGCACCAACCTGACTCTTCTGGTTTCTGTTTCGCATGACTTTCCCATAAAACAAAATACTAGCACTCTAAGAAACTCCAGAGAACATGGCTCAGGGAGGAGAATGAGGTGAGAAGGGACTGTCCCATACTCTATAACTAAAGATACAGTATGTAGATCTTATGTCAGACCACTCACTATTCTGTACCGGACCCAATTTCTAAGGTCATGTTCTTAAGGGGAAGTGTTCCTTTATGCATCATCAACATGAAAAAAAGGTTATCTTGTTGTCTGATACAATAGACTTCCCTTTTCTATCAACAACACATCAATAGTAACAGTAGCAGCCATTAGAGTAGTCTCTCTCTTTCTCTCTCTCTGTCTCTCTCGCTCAATCTCTCACTCTCCCCACATGTTGTTAACCATGTAGCAGAGATTGGTCCTGACACACAGCTGAGTATGATGCACCTGAGAACAGGGTCGTCCTTGGATTAAGCCTGCGGGGAATTCTAATTATATCTAGTTATAAAGTGCCAAAAATGCTTTCAGCTGGGAGAGAAAAACCACACAAACAAAGACACAGACCCAGAGCCAGTGTGTCTCCAGAGTTAATTACCATGCAGCCATACTGTTGGGTTTGCTGACATTCTGTCAGTGTGCGGGAGTTGGCCCGTGTGTGTTTCCCTCTCCCTCTGTGTGTGTGAGAGAGTTGCCCTGCAGTGCAGTATCAAAGGCTTCCCATTTGAAAAACAGCATTTTTTGTCAGGTTTCCAAACTAGGGTATCGATCCACTTTTAGCAACAGTTTTAGCACAGATTAGTTTTTACTCTGCTCTGCCAGCTGCTTGCAGTTAAAATAAAGCAATATTTGATGTGTGTGTGTTCAAGCGTTTACAGGCAGCCAAACAAAGTCAAACAGACTCCCACTATATGAATGAAATAAGCCACCAAAGTGTAAGAGAGTTTGAAATAGAGATATAGAGAAATGAGATAGAGATATAGAGATAATCGATAACTAGGGTCCAGGGTGTTTAATTATAAGCTATAGCTCGGACCCAGAGTGCTTCCTGGTCTATAATAATCTCTAACTAGCGCCCAGAGTGTTTCCTGGTAAATAATAAACTATAACGAGGGACCAGAGTGTTTCCTAGTCAATGACAAGCTATAACTAGAGCCCAGAGTGATTAAATAATAAGCTATAACTAGGAACCAGAGTGCTTCTTGTCTATAATAATCTATAACTAGGGCCCAAAGTGTTTCAATGATAAGCTACAACTCGGGTCCAGAGTGTTTCCTGGTCTATAATAAGATAGAACTAGGGTCCAGAGTGCTTATTGGTCTATAAAAAACTGTAACTATGGCCCAGAATGTTTCAATAATAAGCTAAAGCTAGGGCTCAGAGTGCTTCCTTGTATATAGTAAGCTATAACTGGGGCCCAGAGTGTTTCCTGATGTATAATAAGCTATAACTAGGGCCCAGAGTGTTTCAATAATAAGCTATTGCTAGAGCCCGCTATGCCCACAGACAAACCATCAAAGGATATTGACCTCATTCCGTCAGTAGAGGATGCCTGGTTATTCTTTAAAAGTGCTTTCCTCACCATTTTAAATAAGCATGCCCCATTTAAAAAATGTTGAACTAAGAACAGATATAGCCCTTGGTTCACTCCAGAAATGACTGCCCTTGACCAGCACAAAAACATCCTGTGACGTATTAGCATCAAATAGCCCCCGCGATATGCAATTGTTCAGGGAAGTTAGGATCAATATACACAGGCAGTTAGGAAAGCAAAGGCTAGCTTTTTCAAACAGAAATTTGCATCCTGTAGCTCTAACGCCAAAAAGTTATGGGACACTGTAAAGTCCATGGAGAATAAGAGTACCTCCTCCCAGCTGCCCACTGCACTGAAGCTAGGAAACACTGTCACCACCGATAAATCTACGATAATCGAGAATTTCAATAAGCATTTTTCTACGGCTGGCCTTGCTTTCCACCTGGCTACCCCTACCCCGGTCAACACCTCTGCACCACCCACAGCAACTTGCCCAAGCCTCCCCCATTTCTACTTCACCCAAAACCAGATAGCTGATGTTCTGAAAGAGCTGCAAAATCTGGACCCCTACAAATCTGCTGGGCTAGACAATCTGGACCCTCTCTTTCTAAAATTATCCGCCGCAATTGTTGCAACCCCTATTACTAGCCTGTTCAACCTCTCTTTCGTATCATTTTGAGATCCCTAAAGAATGGAAAGCTGCCTCTTCAAAGGGGAGACACCCTAGACCCAACCTGTTACAGACCTATATCTATCCTACCCTGCCTTTCAACAGTCTTTGAAAGCCAAGTTAACAAACAGGTCACTGACCATTTTGAATCACACCATACTGTAATGGCTGTCTTGGGAAGAAGATGAGGACCAAAGCACAGCGTGGTAAGTGTTTATCTTATTTAATGAAAAAAACTGAACACTGAATAACAAACAACAAAGAAACGACCGAAACAGTTCTGTCTTGTACAGACACACAAAGACTGAAAATAACCACCCACAAAACACAATCGAAAACAGGCTACCTAAATATGGTTCTCAATCAGGGACAACGATTGACAGCTGCCTCTGATTGAGAACCATACCAGGCCAAACACAGAAATAGAAAATCATAGAAAAACTAACATATACAACCCACCCAACTCACGCCCTGACCATACTAAAACAAAAGACAAAACCTTCTCCGCTATGCAATCTGGTTTCCGAGCTGGTCATGGGTGCACCTCAGCCACGCTCAAGGTACTAAACTATATCATAACCGCCATCGATAAAAGACAATACTGTAGAGCCGTACTCATCAACCTGGTCAAGGCTTTCGACTCTGTCAATCACTGCATTCTTATCGGCAGATTAAACAGCCTTGGTTTCTCAAATGACTGCCTCGCCTGGTTCAGCAACTGCTTCTCTGATAGAGTTCAGTGTGTCACATCAGAGGGCCGGTTGTCCGAACCTCTGGCAGACTCTAATGGATGGCCACAGGGTTCAATTCTCGGGCCAACTCTTTTCTCTGTATACATCAATGATGACTCTCTTGCTGTTTTTGATTCTCTGATCCACCTCTACGCAGACAACACCATTCTGTATACATCTGGCTCTTCCTCCAGACGACCTTCAATGCCATACAACTCTCCTTCCGTGGCCTCCAACTGCCCTTAAACGCTACTAAAACTAAATGCATGCTCTTCAACCGATCGCTATCCGCACCTGCCCACCCGTCTAGCATCACTACTCTGGACGGTTCTGACTTAGAATATGTGGACATCTACAAATACCTAGGTGTCTGGTTAGACTGTAAACTCTCCTTCCAGACTTACATTAAGCATCTCCAATCCAAAATTAAATATAGAATTGGCTTCCTATTTCGCAAACAAAGCCTCCTTCACTCATGCTGCAAAACATACCCTCGTAAAACTGACTATCCTTCCGTTCCTCGACTTTGGCGATGTCATTTACAAAATAGCATCCAACACTCCACTCTACAGTGCCATCCGTTTTGTCACCAAAGTCACATACAGTGAGGTAAAAAAGTATTTAGTCAACCTCCAATTGTGCAATTTCTCCCACTTAAAAAGATGTGAGGCCTGTAATTTTCATCATAGGTACACTTGAACTATGACAGACAAAATTAGAAAGAAAAAATCACAAAAATCACATTGTAGGATATTTAATGAATTTATTTGCAAATTATGGTGGAAAATAAGTATTTGGTCAATAACAAAAGTTTATCTCAATACTTTGTTATATACCCTTTGTTGGCAATGACAGAGGTCAAACGTTTTCTGTAAGTCTTCACAAGGTTTTCACACACTGTTGCTGGTATTTTGGCCCATTCCTCCATGCAGATCTCCTCTAGAGCAGTGATGTGTTGGGGCTGTTGCTGGGCAACACGGACTTTGAACTCCCTCCAAAGATTTTCTATGGGGTTGAGATCTGGAGACTGACTAGGCCACTCCAGGACCTTGAAAGGCTTCTTACAAAGCCACTCCTTCGTTGCCCGGGAGATCTCAGCTCACTGGTCACCATAGCAGCACCCACCCATAGCACACGCTCCAGCAGGTATATTTCACTGGTCACCCCGAAAGCCAACTCCTCACTTGGCGTCCTTTCATTCCAGTTCTCTGCTGCCAATGACTGGAACGAATTGAAAAAATCACTGAAGCTGGAGACTCATATCTCCCTCACTAACTTTAAGCATCAGCTGTCAGAGCAGCCTACAGAGCATTGCACCTGTACACAGCACATCTGTAAATAACCCACCCAACTACCTCATCCCCATATTGTTTTGTTTTTTTGCTCCTTTGCACCACAGTATCTCAACTTGCACATTCATATTCTGCTCATCTATCACTCCAGTGTTTCATTGCTAAATTGCAATTATTTTGCCACTATGGCCTATTTATTGCCTTACCTCCCTAATCTTACTTCATTTGCACACACTGCATATAGACTTTTCAATTGTGTTATTGACAGTACGTTTGTTTATTCCATGTGTTACTCTGTGTTGTTTGTGTAGCACTGCTTTGCTTTATCTTGGCCAGGTCGCAGTTGTAAATGAGAACTTGTTCTCAACTGGCCTACCTGGTTATATAAAGGTGAAATAAAATAAATAAAAACAAGCAAAGCATCAATACAGAATCAAGATTGAATCCCACTACACCAGCTCTGACGCTCGTCGGATGTGGCAGGGCTTAAACTATTGCGGACTACAAAGGGAAACCGTGACGCGAGCCTACCGGACGATTTAAATGCCTTTTATGCTCGTTTAGAGGCAAGCAACACTGAAGCATGCACGAGAGCACCAGCTGTTCTGGATGACTGTGTGGTAACGCTCTCAGTAGCCAATGTGAAAAAAAAAAACGTTTAAACAGGTCAACATTCATAAAGCCGCTGGGCCAGACAGATAACAAAGACGTGCACTCAAAGCATGCACGGAACAACTGTCAAGTGTCTTCACCGACATTTTCAAACTCTCGCTGACCGAGTCTGTAATACAGTTGAAGTCTGAAGTTTACATACACTTAGGTTGGAGTCATTAAAACTCGTTTTTCAACCAGCCCACAAATTTCTTGTTAACAAACTATAGTTTTGGCAAGTCGGTTAGGACATCTACTTTGTGAATGACAATTGCAGAAATTGTTTACAGACAGATCATTTCACTTATAATTCACTGTATCACAATTCCAGTGGGTCAGAAGTTTACATACACTAAGTTGACTGTGCCTTTAATTAAACAGCTTGGAAATTTCCCAAAAATTAAGTCATGGCGTGATAGGCTTCTGATAGGCTAATTGACAACAATTGAGTCAATTGGATGTATTTCAAGGCTTACCTTCAAACTCAGTGCCTCTTTGCTTGACATCATGGGGAAATCAAAAGAAATCAGCCAAGACCTCAGAAAAAAAAATGTAACCTCCGCTGGAGGTCATCCTCCACAAGGTCATCCTTGGGAGCAATTTCCAATGCCTGAAGGTACCACGTTCATCTGTACAAACAATAGTATGCAAGTGTAAACACCATGGGACCACGCAGCCGTCATACCGCTCAGGAAATACAGTGCCTTGCGAAAGTATTCGGCCCCCTTGAACTTTGCGACCTTTTGCCACATTTCAGGCTTCAAACATAAAGATATAAAACTGTATTTTTTTGTGAAGAATCAACAACAAGTGGGACACAATCATGAAGTGGAACGACATTTATTGGATATTTCAAACTTTTTTAACAAATCAAAAACTTAAAAATTGGTTCAGTGAGGATCTCTGAATGATCCAATGTTGACCTAAATGACTAATGATGATAAATACAATCCACCTGTGTGTAATCAAGTCTCCGTATAAATGCACCTGCACTGTGATAGTCTCAGAGGTCCGTCAAAAGCGCAGAGAGCATCATGAAGAACAAGGAACACACCAGGCAGGTCCGAGATACTGTTGTGAAGAAGTTTAAAGCCGGATTTGGATACAAAAATATTTCCCAAGCTTTAAACATCCCAAGGAGCACTGTGCAAGCGATAATATTGAAATGGAAGGAGTATCAGACCACTGCAAATCTACCAAGACCTGGCCGTCCCTCTAAACTTTCAGCTCATACAAGGAGAAGACTGATCAGAGATGCAGCCAAGAGGCCCATGACCACTCTGGATGAACTGCAGAGATCTACAGCTGAGGTGGGAGACTCTGTCCATAGGACAACAATCAGTCGTATATTGCACAAATCTGGCCTTTATGGAAGAGTGGCAAGAAGAAAGCCATTTCTTAAAGATATCCATAAAAAGTGTTGTTTAAAGTTTGCCACGAGCCACCTGGGAGACACACCAAACATGTGGAAGAAGGTGCTCTGGTCAGATGAAACCAAAATTGAACTTTTTGGCAACAATGCAAGACGTTATGTTTGGCGTAAAAGCAACACAGCTCATCACCCTGAACACATCATCCCCACTGTCAAACATGGTGGTGGCAGCATCATGGTTTGGGCCTGCTTTTCTTCAGCAGGGACAGGGAAGATGGTTAAAATTGATGGGAAGATGGATGGAGCCAAATACAGGACCATTCTGGAAGAAAACCTGATGGAGTCTGCAAAAGACCTGAGACTGGGACGGAGATTTGTCTTCCAACAAGACAATGATCCAAAACATAAAGCAAAATCTACAATGGAACGGTTCAAAAATAAACATATCCAGGTGTTAGAATGGCCAAGTCAAAGTCCAGACCTGAATCCAATCGAGAATATGTGGAAAGAACTGAAAACTGCTGTTCACAAATGCTCTCCATCCAACCTCACTGAGCTCGAGCTGTATTGCAAGGAGGAATGGGAAAAAATGCGAGTCTCTCGATGTGCAAAACTGATAGAGACATACCCCAGCTGTAATCGCAGCAAAAGGTGGCGCTACAAAGTGTTATTAACTTAAGGGGGCTGAATAATTTTGCACGCCCAATTTTTAAGTTTTTGATTTGTTAAAAAAGTTTGAAATATCCAATAAATGTCGTTCGACTTCATGATTGTGTCCCACTTGTTGTTGATTCTTCACAAAAAATACAGTTTTATATCTTTATGTTTGAAGCCTGAAATGTGGCAAAAGGTCGCAAAGTTCAAGGGGGCCGAATACTTTCGCAAGGCACTGTAGACTCGTTCTGTCTCTTAGAGATGAACGTACTTTGGTGCAAAAAGTGCAACTTAATCCCAGAACAACAAAAAATGACCCTGTGAAGATGCTGGAGAAAAAACAGGTACAAAAGTATTTATATCCACAGTAAAACGAGTCCAATATCAACATAACTTGAAAGGCCACTCAGAAAGGAAGAAGCCACTGCTCCAAAACCGCCATAAAAAAGCCAGACTACGGTTTGCAACTGCACATAGAAAATGTATGGGCAGAACTGAAAAAGTGTTTCTGAGCAAGGAGGCCTACAAACTCAGTTGCACCAGCTCTGTCAGGAGGAATGGGCCAAAATTCACCCAACTTATTGTGGGAATCTTGTGGAAGGCTACCCGAAACGTTTGACCCAAGTTAAACAATTTAAAGGCAATGCTACCAAAAACTAATTGAGTGTATGTAAACTTCTGACCCACTGGGAATGTGATGAAAGAAATAAAAGCTGAAATAAATTATTCTCTCAACTATCATTCTGACGTTTCACATTCTTAAAATAAAGTGGTGATCCTAACTGACCTAAAACAGGGAATTTGTACTAGGATTAAATGTCAGGAATTGCGAAATCTGAGTTTAAATGTATTTGGCTAAGATATATGAAACCTTCCGACATTAACTGTACCTATATGTTTTAAGCAGACCACGATAGTCCTTGTGCCCAAGGAAGTGAAGATAACCTGCCTAAATGATTACCGCCCCGTGACATTCACGTGAAGTGCTTTGAAAGGCTGGTCATGGCTCACTTCAACACCCTAGACCAACTCCAATTCGCATACCGCCCAAACAGATCCACAGATGACGCAATCTCAATCACACTCCACACTGCCCTTTCTCACCTGGACAAAAGGAACACCTATGTGAGAATGTTGTTCATTGACTACAGCTTAGCGTTCAACACCATGGTGCCCATAGCTTATCACTAAACTAAGGACCCTGGGACTAAACACCTCCCTCTGTAACTGGCCCCTGGACTTCCTGATGGGCTGCCCCCAGGTGTTAAGAGTAGGTAACAACACATCTGCCATGCTGATCCTCAACACGGGGGCCCCTCAGGGGTGTGTACTTAGTCCCCTCCTGTATTCCCTGTTCACCCACGACTGCGTGGCCAAACACGACTCCAACACCATCATTAAGTTTGCTGACGACACAACAGTGGTAGGCCTGATCACCGACAACAATGAGACGGCCTATAGGGAGGAGGTCAGAGAACTGGCAGTGTGGTGCCAGGACAACAACCTTTCCCTCAATGTAAGCAAGACTAAGGAGCTGATTGTTGACTACAGGAAAAGGTGGGCCGAACAGGTCCCCATTAACATAGACTTGTTTACGTGCTTCTGCTGCTGTGCGGTTTGTTGCTAACCTTACTTTGCTACCTGCCAACTTTACGGTTTTTACTTTTTATTTTTCTATTTTATTTTTCTACTTTGTTTTTTCCCCTCGCTCTAATTTTTTCATTCAACTTTTTCACCCCGGATGCTTTATCTGGACGTTGTTCATCAGGACCTCCACCAGCCATTCTAGTAACATTAACATTTTGCCTTCTAATTGCAGTCGTGGTACTCATAATATACAGGAGAACGATCGCCTAATGGCGAGGATAGCCATGCTGCAAGCCCAGCTTCAGACTCAATCGTTAGGCAAGGGTAATTTAAGTGTAGAAAGGATGAAACCGTGTCTGTGCCACCAATAAGTACCAATCTGTACCAATAAGTACCAGCCACCAATTTGTCGTTCTGCCCCTGAACAAGGCACTTAACCCACTGTTCCTTGAAAATAAGAATTTGTTCTTAACTGACTTGCCAAGTTAAATGAAGGGGGGGAAAAAGTACAGATAGTAGTATAAATCCCCTCGCACAGTCAACGCAG
Organism: Oncorhynchus mykiss; assembly: GCF_013265735.2. Lineage (NCBI taxonomy): Eukaryota > Metazoa > Chordata > Actinopteri > Salmoniformes > Salmonidae > Oncorhynchus > Oncorhynchus mykiss. The sequence goes on along the minus strand of NC_048569.1, from coordinate 18,639,547 downwards.
CCGGAGGGAAATGCTGTAGGAATGCTCAACTGGTGTCGCTCATTCTGCAAAACAGAAACTTTCAACCGGTTCTCCCCATTAAGCAACAGGTAGGAGTCAGAGGCCGAGCCTTCTCTGGTCTCGCCTCCACCCGTTACGGGGTCTGAGACGCCGAAGCCTCCCACCATTAGCTTTGACAAATTGAAAACCCTAGTCATTGGCGACCCCATTACCCGTAGTAGTAGACTTAAAACGAATCATCCAGTGATCATACACTATGTACCAGGAGGCAGGGCTACCGACATTAAGGCTAATCTGAGGATGGTGCTGGCTAAAACTGGCGAGTGTAGAGAGAATAGGGATATTGTTATCCACGTTGGCACCAACGATGTTAGGATGAAAGAGTCAGAGGTCACCAAGCCCAACATAGCTTCAGTGTGTAAATCAGCAAGCAAGATGTGTCGGCATCGAATAATAGTCTCTGGCCCCCTCCCAGTTAGGGGGAGTGATGAGCTCTACAGCAGTCTCACAACTCGCTGGTTGAAAACTGTTTTCTATTCCTCCCAAAAGATTTGTAGATAATTGGCCCTCCTTCCGGGACTCACCCACAAACAGGACCAAGCCTGGCCTGCTGAGGAGTGACGGACTCCATCCTAGCTGGAGGGGTGCTCTCATCTTATCTATGAACATAGACAGGGCTCTAACTCCCCTGGCCCTACAATAAGATAGGGTGCAGGCCAGGCAGCAGGCTGTCAGCCAGCCTCCCAGCTTAGTGCAGTCTGCCACTAGCACAGTCAGTGTAGTCAGCTCAGCTATCCCCATTGTCTGTGCCTCGATCTAGGTTGGGCAAAACTAAACATGGCGGTGTTCGCCTTAGCAATCTCACTGGAATAAAGACCTCCTCCATTCCTGTCATTATTGAAAGAGATTGTGATTTCTCACATCTCAAAATAGGGCTACTTAATGTTAGATCCCTCACTTCCAAGGGAGTTATAGTCAACTAATCACTGATCATAATCTTGATGTGATTGGCTTGACTGAAACATGGCTTAAGCCTGATGAATTGACTGTGTTAAATGAGGCCTCTCCTCCTAGTTACACGAGTGACCATATCCCCCGCACATTCCGCAAAGGCGGAAGTGTTAATGACATTTACGATAGCAAATTTCATTATACAAAAAAAAAACTGTGTTTTCATCTTTTGAGCTTCTAGTCATGAAATCTACGCAGCCTACTCAATCACTTTTTATAGCTACTGTTTATAGGCCTCCTGGGCCATATACAGCATTCCTCGCTCGAAAAGTTCCCTGAATTCCTATCGGATCTTGTAGTCATGGCAGATAATGTTCACATTTTTGGTGACTTTAATGTTCGCATGAGAAGTCCACAGACACAGTAACAAAGGCTTTATAAGCCATCATTGACTCGCGTTTTGTCCAACATGTCTCCGGACCTACTCACAGCCACAGTCATACTCTGGACCTAGTTTTGTCCCGTGGAATAAATGTTGTGGATCTTAATGTTGTGGATCTGTCGGCAAACCATTTTATTACGTGCAATCGCAACAAATAATCTGCTCAGACGCCAACCAAGGATCATCAAAAGCCGTGCTATAAATTCTCGGACAACCCAAAAATTCCTAGATGCCCTTCCTGCCTCCCTCCACCTACCCAAGGAGGTCAGAGTAAAAAAAATAAGTTAACCACCTTACTGAGGAACTCAATTTAACCTAGATGTACCCTAGATGCAGTCGCACCCCTAAAAACAAAAAACATTTGTCATAAGAAACTAGCTCCCTGGTATACAGAAAATACCCGAGCTCTGAAGCAAGTTCCAGAAAATTGGAACGGAAAGGGCGCTACACTAAACTGGAAGTCTTCCAACTAGCTTGGAAAGACAGTACCGTGCAGTATAGAAGAGCCCTCACTGCTGCTCGATCATCCTATTTTTCCAACTTAATTGAGGAAAATAAGGACAATCCGAAATGTATTTTTGATACTGTCGCAAAGCTAACTAAAAAACAACATTCCCCAAGAGAGGATGGCTTTCACTTCAGCAGTGAAAGATTCATGAACTTCTTTGACGAAACGATCATGATCATTAGAAAGCAAATTACGACTCTTCTTTACATCTGCGGAATTCTCCAAAGCTCAGTTGTCCTGAGTCTGCACAACACTGTCAGGACCCTGGATCAAGGGAGACGCTCAAGTTTTTTAATACTATATCTCTTGACACATTGATGAAAATAGTCATGGTCTCTAAACCTTCAAGCTGCATACTGGACCCTATTCCAACTAAACTGCTGAAAGAGCTGCTTCCTGTACATGGCCCTCCTATGTTGAACATAATAAACGGCTACAAATCCACTGGATGTGTACCATACTCACTAAAAGTGTCAGTAATAATGCCTCTCTTGAAAAAGTCAAACCTTGACCCAGAAAATATAAAAAACTATCGGCCTATATCGAATCTCCCATTCATCTCAGCATTTAAAAAAAAACTGTGCTACAGCTTGGTTTTAGACCACATCATAGCACTGATATTGCACTTGTGAAGGTGGTAAATGACCTTTTAATGGCGTCAGACCGAGGCTCAGTATCTGTCCTCGTGCTCCTAGACCTGAGTGCTGCTGTCACGTTCTGACCTTTATTTCCGTTGTTTTGTATTTATTTAGTATGGTCAGGGCGTGAGTTGGGTGGGCAGTCTATGTTTGTTTTTCTATGTTTTGGGGCATTTTTATGTTTTCGGCCTAGTATGGTTCTCAATCAGAGGCAGGTGTCATTAGTTGTCTCTGATTGAGAATCATACTTAGGTAGCCTGGGTTGCACTGTTTGTTTGTGGGTGATTGTCTATGTTGATGGCTTGTTTCAGCACAGGTCTCATTTTGTAGCTTCACGGTCGTATTTGGTTTATTGTTTTTGTTACTCGTTTGTATAGTGTTCAGTTTTTCTTGATTAAAGATTTGCCATGGACACTCACCACGCCGCGTATTGGTCCTCAGATCCATCTCGTCTCTCCTCTTCGGATGAAGAGGAGGACGGCCGTGACAGCTGCATTTCATGCCATCGATCACCACATTCTTTTGGAGAGATTGGAAACCCAAATTTGTCTATACGGACAAGTTCTGGCCTTCTTTATATCTTATCTGTCGGAAAGATATCAGTTTGCCTCTGTAGATGGTTTGTCCTTTGACAAATCAACTGTACATGTCGGTGTTCCTCAAGGCTCCGTTTTAGGACCACTATTGTTTTCACTATATATTTTACCTCTTGGTGATGTCATTCGGAACACAATGTCAACTTTCACTGCTATGCGGACAACACACAGCTGTACAGTTTGATTGAACATGGTGAATCCCCAAAATTGCCCTCGCTGGAAGCCTGTGTTTCAGACATGAGGAAGTGGATGGTAGCAAATGTTCTACTTTTAAACTCGGACAAAACAGAGATGCTAGTTCTAAGTCCCAAGAAACAAAGAGATCTTCTGTTGAATCTGACAATTAACCTTGATGGTTGTACAGTCGTCTTAAATAAAACTGTGAAGGACCTCAGCGTTACTATGGACCCTGATCTCTCTTTTGATGACCATATCAAGACTGTGTCAAGGACAGGTCTTTACCGTCTACGTAACATTGCAAAAATCTGGATATTTCTGTCCAAAAATGACGCAGAAATATGTATCCATGCTTATGTCACTTCTAGATTAAACTACTGCAAAGCTATACTTTCCGGCTACCCAGATAAAGCACTACATAAACTTCAGTTAGTTTTAAACACGGCTGCTAGAATCTTGACTAGAACCAAAAAGAATTGATCACAATAATCCAGTGCTAGCCTCTCTACGCTGGCTTCCTGTTAAGGCTGTGGCTGATTTCAAGGTTTTACTGCTAACCTACAAAGCATTACATAGGCTTGCTCCTACCTATCTTTTCGTTTTGGACCCGTTGTACAAACCTCCATGTACACTATGGTCACAAGTTCCTTGGTGTCCAACAAATCACCAACAAACTATACAAACTATACCAAGACAGTCATGAAGAGTTCATGACAAACCCTTTTCCCCCTCAAGAGACTGAAAATATTTGGCATTTGTCCCCAGATCCTCAAAAGGTTCTACAGCAGCACCATCGAGAGCATTCTGACCAGTTGCATCACCGCCTGGTATGGCAACTGCTCGGCATCTGATCGTAAGGCGCTACAGAGGGTAGTGTGAATGGCCCAGTACATCACTTGGGCCAAGCTACCTGCCGTCCATGACCTACATAATAGGCGGTGTCAGAGGAAAGCCCATAAAATTGTCAGAGACTCCAGTCACCCAAGTTATAGACTGTTTTCTCTGCTACTGTACGTCAATCGGTACCGGAGCACCAAGTCTAGGACCAAAAGGCTCCTCAACAGCTTCTTCCCCCAAGCCATAAGACTGCTGAACAATTAATAAAATCGCAACCAGACAATTTACATTGACCCCCCCCCCCCCCCCTTTTGTACCCTGCTGCTATTCACTGTTCGTTTGTTACCTATGAATAGTCACTTCACCCCTACCTACATGTACAGATTAGCTCAACCATACTGGTGCCCCCTGTATATAGCCTTGTTATTGTTATTCTTATTGTGTTACTTTTTATTTGTATTTTTTCCTTTAGTCTACTTGGTAAGTATGTTCTTCTTCTTGAACTACGCTGTCCGTTAATGGCTTGTAAGTAAGTATTTCACCTTAAAGCCTACACTTGTTGTATTCAGCGCATGTGACAAATAAAATTTGATTTGAATTGATTTCCTGGTCAATAAAAATAACTAGTGCCCAGAGTGTTTCAATAATAAGCTATAGCATTTCACGGTAAAGCCTACACTTGTTGTATTCGGCGCATGTGACAAATAAAATTTGATTTAATTTGATTTGATTTACTGGTCAATAAAAAGCTATAACTAAGTCCCAGAGTGTTTCCTGGTCTATAGTAAGCAATAACTAGGGCCAAGAGCGTTTCCTGGTCACTAATAAGCTATAACAATGGCCCAGAATGTTTCCTGGTCTATAATAAGCTAGAACTATGGCCCAGAGTGTTTCCTGGTCAATAATAAACTATAACTAGGGCTCAGAGTGTTTCAATAATTAGCATCATCGAGGGTCCAGAGTGTTTCTTGGTCTATAATAACCTATAACTAGGGCTCAGAGTCTTTCAATTGTAAGGTATAGCTAGGGCCCAGAGTTTGTGCTGGTCTATAATAAGTTACAGTATAACTAGATCCCAGAGGTTCAATAATAAGCTTTAACTACATCCAAGTGTTTCCTGGTCTAAGATAAGCTATAACTAGGGCCCAGATTGTTTTCTGGTATAAGATATAACTAGGACCCAGAGTGTTTCAATAATAATCTATAACAAGGGCCCAGAGTGTTTCAATAATACAGTGCATTGCGAAAGTATTCGGCCCCCTTGAACTTTGCGACCTTTTGCCACATTTCAGGCTTCAAACATAAAGATATAAAACTGTATTTTTTGTGAAGAATCAACAACAAGTGGGACACAATCATGAAGTGGAACGACATTTATTGGATATTTCAAACTTTTTTAACAAATGAAAAACTGAAAAATTGGGCGTGCAAAATTATTCAGCCCCTTAAGTTAATACTTTGTAGCTCCACCTTTTGCTGCGATTACAGCTGTAAGTTGCTTGGGGTATGTCTCTATCAGTTTTGCACATAGAGACTGAAATTTTTTCCCATTCCTCCTTGCAAAACAGCTCGAGCTCAATGAGGTTGGATGGAGAGCATTTGTGAACAGCAGTTTTCAGTTCTTTCCACAGATTCTCGATTGGATTCAGGTCTGGACTTTGACTTGGCCATTCTAACACCTGGATATGTTTATTTTTGAACCATTCCATTGTAGCTTTTGCTTTATGTTTTGGATCATTGTCTTGTTGGAAGACAAATCTCTGTCCCAGTCTCAGGCCTTTTGCAGACTCCATCAGGTTTTCTTCCAGAATGGTCCTGTATTTGGCTCCATCCATCTTCCCATCAATTTTAACCATCTTCCCTGTCCCTGCTGAAGAAAAGCAGGCCCAAACCATGATGCTGCCACCACCATGTTTGACAATGGGGATGGTGTGTTCAGGGTGATGAGCTGTGTTGCTTTTACACCAAACATAACGTCTTGCATTGTTGCCAAAAAGTTCAATTTTGGTTTCATCTGACCAGAGCACCTTCTTCCACATGTTTGGTGTGTCTCCCAGGTGGCTTGTGGCAAACTTTAAACGACACTTTTTATGGATATCTTTAAGAAATGGCTTTCTTCTTGCCACTCTTCCATAAAGGCCAGATTTGTGCAATATACAACTGATTGTTGTCCTATGGACAGAGTCTCCCACCTCAGCTGTAGATCTCTGCAGTTCATCCAGAGTGATCATGGGCCTCTTGGCTGCATCTCTGATCAGTCTTCTCCTTATATGAGCTGAAAGTTTAGAGGGACGGCCAGGTCTTGGTAGATTTGCAGTGGTCTGATACTCCTTCCATTTCAATATTATCGCTTGCACAGTGCTCCTTGGGATGTTTAAAGCTTGGGAAATCTTTTTGTATCCAAATCCGGCTTTAAACTTCTTCACAACAGTATCTCGGATCTGCCTGGTGTGTTCCTTGTTCTTCATGATGCTCTCTGCGCTTTTAACGGACCTCTGAGACTATCACAGTGCAGGTGCATTTATACGGAGACTTGATTACACACAGGTGGATTGTATTTATCATCATTAGTCATTTAGGTCAACATTGGGGCTGAATAATTTTGCACGCCCAATTTTTCAGTTTTTGATTTGTTAAAAAAGTTTGAAATATCCAATAAATGTCGTTCCACTTCATGATTGTGTCCCACTTGTTGTTGATTCTTCACAAAAAAATACAGTTGTATATCTTTATGTTTGAAGCCTGAAATGTGGCAAAAGGTCGCAAAGTTCAAGGGTGCCGAATACATTCGCAATGCACTGTAAGCTATAACTAGGAACCAGAGTGCTTCCGGGTCTATGATAAGCTATAACTAGAGCTCAGAGTGTTTCCTGGTCAATATTAAGCTACTACAGTCCAGAATATTTCAATAATAAGCTATTGCTAGTGCCCAGAGAGTTTTTACTGGTCTATAATAACCTATATCTAAGGCCCAGAGTGTTTCCTGGTTAGGACATGTTGTCAAGGGAAAACTCATGGTCCTAAACTATAGGGCCCAGAGTTTCTGGGTGTATCAATTCCCTAACTATAATCAACGCCACTCCTTCCTAAGGAGGGAGGTGTCTAAATAGGATGGGGAAATGGCAGGGGGTTGATAGCTGCCTCCATGTCTGAAATAAACAAGGTAATGATAAGGAAATAGATACATGGAGCCACTCCAGCTCAGCCAATTAGCTTACAGATAGAGCTGTATTAGCCAATGAAAACATAACTCCCCAGGTGACTTAAATGAATGAGTTTCAGTGCCAAGTAGTTAGTAAATTCTGCAGTGAAAGTGTTTTCCCCCTTCCTATCTCTTCCTATGTTACTTATAGGGATGCATTATAGGGATGAATCATAATCTGTGAATAGAGGATGTGTATATTGGGGTAATCGTGTATATTGGTAATGTGCCATTTGCCCTTGAGGGATGGTTATAAAACTAGTTTCTAGTTTCTGAAGTTGGGACGTGAATCAGTCAGTTGCATTCATATTCAGAAACCTCGGTCTACTCTGTTTGTTTGTATCGGGGGACATGATACTGTGTGATATGTGTCAGGGCCAGTAAATGAATGGATTGTCATGGTAATCAAACATGACTCCTCAGATACATCCCAAATGCCTCTCTATTCCTTATATAGAGCAATACTTTTTTACCAGAGCCCCTATGGGCCCTGATCGAAAGTAGTGCACTAAATAGGGAATAGGGTTCCATTTGGGACACAACCCTCATTTCAGTTCCACTCAGCCTGCTCCAGGGAGAGAGAGAAGCCATCCCAGCGTCCTCTCTTATTTACATATTTTTTAGATGGATCACTGACACACACCATACCTGAAAAACAACTGAGAGAATTCTTAAAATGGATCATATACACGCCAGGGCTTGGGTTGGATGTTAACAAAATAATGGTGGTTACTATACTGTAGGTCTAGTTTTAAAGGCACTTTTAAAGGGGAATAGCTCCATAGGGGGTGTCATGTTTTATGGGTGAGGATAAGAAATGGATGTGAAATGGCGGGATAGTCTCCTTTTTTGTACTTCTGAGATTACATAAGTATATAAAGCAGGAAGACACATTGATGTACAGTATGCCCCAGAAATTGAGAATGTCTGACAACTTTCAACAATTTCCTACTACTCCTTCAAAAGGTCACTGACCTTATTACATCTAAACAACTTAAGTTTTCCGTTGCATATATCGGTATATTAGGGGATTGGTCCTGCATTATCTTTGTGTATGCAAGCCCTGTGGAATAATTGATGCTTGCAGTAAACAGATATAGAATACCACCACTACCATAAATGTTGTCTATCTCAGGATCCCTCTTGGATGCAGACATCAGAACGAAGCCACGGGGCAAAACCCATTAACCTTGTCATTACCTTCTCCTCCTCCCTGAGAGAGAGACAGAGACGGGGGGGGAATAGCTCTTCCTCTCTTCCTCTGAGATAGCTGGGCTAGCTTGAGAGAGGAGAGAACAGAAGAGAGAACACATAATCACTCCTGTGGATCGGGGGGCCTTCAGGCCAGAGTAGCCTGAGGGAATGAGAGAGGCAAAGGACGAGAGAGGAGAAGAGATTGAGTACAGAGGAGAGCGAGTAGAAAGAATGAGAAATGTGAAAGGGAGAGATGGGAGCAGAAGTGGTGCAGTAATGATTGCCATAACTAGATAACTTCACTACGGTTTTCCATTCACTGGTTTTCCATTGTAGATTTCAGTAGTTCCCTTTGAATGGTTACTGCCAATTCCAGGGTAACGAAATTGCGCTGAGACTTTGATTTTTCACTTAAAATGTATGCCAAGCAAAAACCATTGATTTCAAAGTTTAGGAAATGATACAATATGCACAAGGACTACTTTTAACAAAGAAAGTTTACAAAAACACGTTTACTGGAAGAACTAGGCTGATACAGAGTTCTGTCAAATCTCCCTCAGTTTGTTATGTGACCATGTGTTAAAAATCTGCTCTGAATGAAGATTGAAACATGTATACAGAAAGAATGGGGTGTCAGATGTGCCATGACAACTTGAGTTTGAAAAAATCTATTTTGGTCATTGAACTACAGTAAGTGAAGTGAATTTACACCCGGTTATAGAATTGCGGTAACCGAATATTATCATTGGTCCCTGATCTGCACAACACAGAAATGCATCATGATGGATATGAATGTCATCCTCTTCATGGTGAAGTATCCTAAACAGGTTCACACAGGTAGAAATATGCAATTATCCTCCTTTGCATATTTGGGCATTATTCTACATACTGGCAATTATTTTAATGAGATCCACCACCAAACAAGACCAAATTTGGTTGGTCCGAACCGGACCAAATCTGAAGCTATCACAGTCTATGTTTTCCAAATTTGGACATCAAAGTACAGCATAGTAGAGCTCAGTAGAGTAGAGTACAGCACAGCACAGTAGAGTAGAGTTCAGTTAAGTATATTACAGTATAGTTTAGCAAGGTAAAGTACATTAAAGTGTACTCAACTCTAGTGTGCTCTACTGTGTACTGTATTAAACTCTACTCCACTCTATTCTATTCTATTGTGCAGTACACTACAGGACTGTCCTGTACTGAACTATACTACCTTTATTTACTGTACTGTACTGTACTGTACTGAACTATACTCCACTTTTATTTACTGTACTGTAGCGTACTGCAGTGTTTTCTACAAGTACATAGAGTAGCCAGCCAAATAGAAGACGTCAGCCAGGCACCCCCAGGCCGGGGTTAGACTTTTTTTACCAAAGGAGCTCTAATTTTGTGGCCTTTAGTACATTCTAATGCCTTGATTCCATCTGAAATATCAAAATGACTGAGTACCTTATCGAGTTTACCTCCCAGATTGGAAAAATGCATTGTTGTATTGTATAGTAAGACATGTGTACAATTGAAATTACTGAGAATATATTAATTCAGTGTATTGTCAGTTATTTTGGATATTGTCTAGGTCTAGGCCTATGCGATCAGGACTATTTTATAAGAGAGCATTATACCTTTAACCTGTCTTCTCTTGAGATTAAATTCTTATTTACTGTTTTAGTGCAAGATATGAATTAACACAAATATGTTTGAAGTAAATAGCCCAATGAAGTAAACATTCCACATTATCTTGAAAAAAATGTTTTTGTTTTTCCAGGTTTCATTATTTCAGTTTTTCACACTTTTGTTTAATAGAAAAACAATAAAATGTGATATTCTAAGTTCACAACAATGGTTAAAGGAAAACCACCAAAAAACGACATATTTGTTTTTATTTCATTAGTCCATTATTGATATAGTCCCAAAATGTTTTGCATGTCAGCAATCTAGTTTTCAAGAAATATAACTTTTAATATACAGAAATGAAGCCATTGTGATGCATTTTGTATTTTGGTACTGTAACGATGTCTGAGAGTCGGGAAGCAAGTTCAGGGAGTTTTAATAAATAAACACAACATAATACAAAATAAGAAACACGAACAATGCACAGACATGACACAGGAACAGAAACAAAAACAATAGGGAAGGTAATCAGGGAAGTGATGGAGTCCAGGTGATTCTGATGACACGCAGGTACACGTAATGATGGTGATAGGTGTGCGCCATAACGAGCAGCCTGGTGACCTAGAGGCCGGAGAGGGAGCACACGTGACAGATAAAATGGCTTGCAAAAGTATTCACCCCCCTTGACATTTTTCCTATTTTGTTGCCTTACAACCTGGAATTAAAATTGATTTGTTGGGGGTTTGTATCATTTGATTTACACAACATGCCTACCACTTTGAAGATGCAAAATATTTTTTCTTGTGAAAAAACGACCACCCCTCATCACTGTTCCAAGATGGCGTAGCAGTCAGACGTCTTGTCCTGTCATGTATATATAATTTTTACATATTTTTCTTCGCATATCTTTTAAAATATTTTGCTAAACCTCAACATCTAAATACTCTCCTGCAACCCGCCTCACCCAATGTAGCGTGGATCTGCTTTTTTTTTTTTCTAAAGAGTTATATTTACTTCGGATCTGGAACCCCTCAACTGAAGCTAGCTAGCCAGCTAACTACCATCTATCAGTCAGCAAACCATTGCTAGCGGTCATCAGCTAACATTTAGCTCGGAAAGCTCTCGCCAACAACCAACTAACTTCTAGCCCTTGCTATCTGCTTGCTTGCTAATTCGGCCTGCTAACTGCTAGCCTGCCCCGGTCTACTAACCGCTAGCTTGTTTAGCCCCGGTCTGCTAACTGCTTGCTTGTTTAGCCCCGGCCTACTAACTGTTAGCTTTTTAGCACAGGCCTGCTAACTGTCTGAATCACCGTGTCCCCAGCTAGCACAACCACTCACCGGACCCATATTTATTTTCAATCTCTTTTAGATTTTTAATTTGATTATACCTTCCGGTACCCTGCCTCACCCAATGTGATACGGAATCGCTATTATTTTTATTTTTAGAACACATTCAAGAACCTCCAGAAGCTAACCAGCTAACTAGCTACAAGCTATTTAGTCATTGTTAGCCACTGCTAGCGGCTTTTACCTTCTGCACAGCCAGCCAGTTTTTTTTAGCCTGGATAACTGTCTCTCCACAACAACGCCGGATTCCTGCCGTATCCCTAAGGCCCACTTCCCGGCCTACTCAGCTGTTCACCCGAACCACACTCATACACGGCTAGAGCCCAATACTACATAGCTGATGCCTGCTGGACACTGTGATCACTTGGCTACATAGCTGATGCCTAATCACGATACTCCATTCTGTTTGTTTATGTTTTTATCTGTCAGCCCCAGCCGCACTCAGGCTCTGTGTGTAGTTAATCCGACCCTCTCTGCCTAGTCAACGCCATTTTACCTGCTGTTACTGCTTATACTTCTGTGATCGAAAAAGCCTTGGTTTCATGCATGTCAACATCAGAAACCTCCTCCCTAAGTTTGTTTTACTCACTGCTTTAGCACACTCTGCTAACCCTGATGTCCTTGCGGTGTCTGAATCCTGGCTTAGGAAGGCCACCAAAAATCCTGAGATTTCCATACCCAACTATAACATTTTCCGTCAAGATAGAACTGCCAAAGGGGGAGGAGTTGCAGTCTACTGCAGAGATAGCCTGCAAAGTAATGTCATACTTTCCAGGTCCATACCCAAACAGTTCGAACTACTAATTAAAAAAATTACTCTCTCCAGAAATAAGTCTCTCACTGTTGCCGCCTGCTACCGACCCCCCTCAGCTCCCAGCTGTGCCCTGGACACCATTTGTGAATTGATCGCCCCCCATCTAGCTTCAGAGTTTGTTCTGCTAGGTGACCTAAACTGGGATATGCTTAACACCCCGGCAGTCCTACAATCTAAGCTAGATGCCCTCAATCTCACACAAATCATCAAGGAACCCACCAGGTACAACCCTAAATCTGTCAACAAGGGCACCCTCATAGACGTCATCCTGACCAACTGGCCCTACAAATACACCTCCGCTGTCTTCAACCAGGATCTCAGCGATCACTGCCTCATTGCCTGTATCCGCTACGGATCCGCAATCAAACGACCACCCCTCATCACTGTCAAACGCTCCCTAAAACACTTCTGCAAAGAGGCCTTTCTAATCCACCTGGCCCGGGTATCCTGGAAGGATATTGACCTCATCCCGTCAGTTGAGGATGCCTGGTCATTCTTTAAAAGTAACTTCCTCACCATTTTAGATAAGCATGCTCCGTTCAAAAAATGCAGAACTAAGAACAGATATAGCCCTTTGTTCACTCCAGACCTGACTGCCATCGACCAGCACAAAAACATCCTGTGGCGGACTGCAATAGCATCGAATAGTCCCCGCGATATGCAACTGTTCAGGGAAGTCAGGAACCAATACACGCAGTCAGTCAGGAAAGCAAAGGCCAGCTTCTTCAGGGAGAAATTTACAAAAAATTTACAAAAAGTTCTGGGACACTGTAAAGTCCATGGAGAACAAGAGCACCTCCTCCCAGCTGCCCACTGCACTGAGGCTAGGTAACACGGTCACCACCGATAAATCCATGATTATCGAAAACTTCAACAAGCATTTCTCAACGGCTGGCCATGCCTTCCTCCTGGCTACTCCAACCTCGGCTAACCGCTCCGACCCCCCGCAGCTACTCGCCCAAGCCTCTCCAGGTTCTCCTTTACCCAAATCCAGATAGCAGATGTTCTGAAAGAGCTGCAAAACCTGGACCCGTACAAATCAGCTGGGCTTGACAATCTGGACCCTCTATTTCTGAAACTATCCTCCGCCATTGTCGCAACCCCTATTACCAGCCTGTTCAACCTCCCTTTCATATCGTCTGAGATCCCCAAGGATTGGAAAGCTGCCGCAGTCATCCCCCTCTTCAAAGGGGGAGACACCCTGGACCGAAACTGTTACAGACCTATATCCATCCTGCCCTGCCTATCTAAGGTCTTCGAAAGCCAAGTCAACAAAAAGGTCACTGACCATCTCGAATCCCACCGTACCTTCTCCGCTGTGCAATCTGGTTTCCGAGCCGGTCACGGGTGCACCTCAGCCACGCTCAAGGTACTAAACGATGTCATAACCGCCATCGATAAAAGACAGTACTGTGCAGCCGTCTTCATCGACCTGGCCAAGGCTTTCGACTCTGTCAATCACCATATTCTTATCGGCAGACTCAGTAGCTTCGGTTTTTCTAATGACTGCCTTGCCTGGTTCACCAATTACTTTGCAGACAAGAGTTCAGTGTGTCAAATCGGAGGGCATGTTGTCTGGTCCTCTGGCAGTCTCTATGGGGGTGCCACAGGGTTCAATTCTCGGGCAGACTCTTTTCTCTGTATATATCAATGATGTTACTCTTGCTGCGGGCGATTCCCTGATCCACCTCTACGCAGACGACACCATTCTGTATACTTCCGGCCCTTCCTTGGACACTGTGCTATCTAACCTCCAAACGAGCTTCAATGCCATACAACACTCCTTCCGTGGCCTCCAACTGCTGTTAAACGCTAGTAAAACCAAATGCATGCTTTTCAACCGTTCGCTGCCTGCACCCGCACGCCCGACTAGCATCACCACCCTGGATGGTTCCGACCTAGAATATGTGGACATCTATAAGTACCTAGGAGTCTGGCTAGACTGTAAACTCTCCTTCCAGACTCATATCAAACATCTCCAATCATCTAAAATCAAATCTAGAGTCGGCTTTCTATTCCACAACAAAGCCTCCTTCACTCACGCCGCCAAACTTACCCTAGTAATGCTGACTATCCTACCGATCCTTGACTTCGGCGATGTCATCTACAAAATAGCTTCCAATACTCTACTCAGCAAACTGGATGCAGCTTATCACAGTGCCATCCGTTTTGTTACTAAAGCACCTTATACCACCCACCACTGCGACCTGTATGCTCTAGTCGGCTGGCCCTCGCTACATATTCGTCGCCAGATCCACTGGCTCCAGGTCATCTACAAGTCCATGCTAGGCAAAGCTCCACCTTATCTCAGTTCACTGGTTACGATGGCAACACCCACGCGTAGCACGCGCTCCAGCAGGTGTATCTCACTGATCATCCCTAAAGCCAACACCTCATTTAGCCGCCTTTCGTTCCAGTTCTCTGCTGCCTGTGACTGGAACGAATTGCAAAAATCGTTGGAGAAAAAAAAAAAAGAGATAAAAGTTGGAGACTTTTATCTCCCTCACCAATTTCAAACATCTGCTATCTGAGCAGCTAACTGATCGCTGCAGCTGTACATAGTCTATCGGTAAATAGCCCACCCAATTTTACCTACCTCATCCCCATACTGTTTATATTTATTTACTTTTCTGCTCTTTTGCACACCTGTACATGACCATCTGATCATTTATCACTCCAGTGTTAATCTGCAAAATTGTAATTATTCGCCTACCTCCTCATGCCTTTTGCACACAATGTATATAGACTCTCTTTTTTTCTACTGTGTAATTGACTTGTTAATTGTTTACTCCATGTGTATCTCTGTGTTGTCTGTTCACACTGCTATGTTTTATCTTGGCCAGGTCGCAGTTGTAAATGAGAACTTGTTCTCAACTAGCCTACCTGGTTAAATAAAGGTAAAATAAAATTTTAAAAAACAACAGTTGAAAGATAAGGTAAAGGATTTCACCTATTTCTCCTTGGCCCTGGATGAGAGCAGTGATGCAGGTGACACGGCGCAGTTGTTGATATTCTTACAAGGCATAACCACAGAGCTTGACATTACAGAGGAGCTTGCTTCAGCACAGTCAATGAAGAGGACAACCACAGGGAAATATTTATTGGAGGAGGTTATTAATAAGTGTGGCCAAGCTGGGACTGAGTTTTGAAAAGTTATCCAGTGTGACCACTGATGGGTGCCCAAACTTGACAGGAAAAAAAGTTGGCCTTTTAAAAAGGATACAAGATCAAGTAGCTGAGCTGAACCCAGATCAGAAAACGATTTTCCTGCATTGCATTTTTCATCAGGAGTTGCTCTGTAAATGTTTTCTGAAAATGAGCCATGTTGTGGATACAGTCACTAAAGTGGTAAACTTCATAAGAGCAAAATCTTTAAACCACAGGCAGTTTGTCTCACTGTTGGAAGACACAGAGTCGGGTCATGCAGATCTCCCCTACCATACAAACGTGAGATGGCTGAGTTCGGGGAAAGTGCTTTAAAGGGTGTGGGACCTAAAGTCAGAGTTTGCTGTGTTTTTGCAAATTAAAGGAAATATGTGGATTTCCCTCAACTGCAAGATAAAGAATTGTTGTCTGATTTTGCCTTCACCGTGGAGATCATGGCCCTCATGAATGAACTGAATTCCAAATTACAAGGGAAGGTCCTTTTTGCACATCAGATGTACAGCCTTGTCAAAGTCTTCAAGGGAAAATTACTCCTAGCCCATCAAGTAGAAGCCAACAATCTCACCCACCTTCCGACACTACTAATCTGTTCCCTATCAGATAGCCAGTGGGAGAAGCATACATCGCTGATGGGTGCTTTGAACGGTGAGTTTTGTCTTCGTTTTTGAGGATTTTAAAAGTGTTGGAAAATGACATGATGTTGGTTTCCTCTCCTTTCACCTTCAATGTGGATAACTCTCCCACTGACCTGCAATTTAAGCTTATCGAGGTTCAGTCTGATGCAGTGATTGCAGAACTATTCAAAACACTGTCACTGACGAGGTTCTATGAATCTCTCGATGAACAAAACATTCCAAAGATTAGGAGTCATGCTCAGAATATGTTTGTACTATTTTGGTCAACATATGTGAACAGACATTTTCACTGATGAAATATAACAAGTCAAGGCACAGATCATCTCTTACTGACTCACCTCTCAGCAATCCTGCAGCATAGCGAGGTCAGAAACTATACCTGACTTCACTGCTTTAATCAATGCCCATCAGAGACTTCACTCCTCACACTGATTGAGCAGTTTAAATGTAATGTTGAGCCCTCTCTCTTTCTTGTGTTTTTGTGCATACCCGTTAACCAGAGTTCTGTCCGTGGTGCTGAATGCACTTTTCCCTCCGTGTATTTCATTGCATATTTAATATTGAAAATATCTACTAAAAGGAGAACATGGATGTGGTTTATTTCTGTGCATGTTATTTTGCAAAAGTAAAATAAGTAGCATACGTGATTTACAGTAGAAATATGTGTCAACACAGTCATACACATGATGTATAATCCTGTAATATGATTCTGGCCCGCGATGGCAAAAATATATTCTAATGTGGCCCTCCATGGATAATAATTGCCCAGGCCTGCCGTAGATATATATCAGGATGTCAAGGTGAAGCGTCTCACAGATTGTACATTTACACAAACCCACTATGCAAAAATGCACAGGAAACACATTCACATACTACACACAGTATAGTTGTGTACATATGTCATGAGCATCATGTGGAAAGTACACGTGGCATATGAGAAAGTGCACGTGGCATATGGGCTATTATACTGAACATATGCTGTGCTGTATATTCATGTGGAGGTTGTTCTATACATTAGTTCTGCCTCTCATATGATGCCTACACAGCTTCCTTCTGGGACGCTACAATAAACCAAGCTCTGCCAGAGGTTTATTAATACATACCTACAGTAAATACACTAGATTTGTGGCTTCTACCTAGCAAGTTCATCAGAGACATACATTCCATAGCCGTATTCAGCTCAGTAGATGTTCAGGGACAACGTATAGGTGAATAATTTCCATAAAGGTAAAGCAGCACCAGCAGGCCCCACAGAACTAAACCAGCCCAGATGGTCACAGTCCAGGCACACTCCCTCTGCCTGTCACCACAAAATGAATAGGTCATTAGCTCAGAGCTGCTTTTTCACCTCACAAAATGGTGCCACTGTTAGAAAGTCTCCTCTAGCAAGTCCCACAACAGCAGAGGGAACAAGAGGTGCCTTAGAACCAGTGAGTGAGTGAGTGAGTGAGTGAGTGAGTGAGTGAGTGAGTGAGTGAGTGAGTGAGTGAGTGAGTGACTGAGTGACTGAGTGACTGAGTGAGTGACAGTGAGTGACTGAGTGAGTGACAGTGAGTGACTGAGTGAGTGACAGTGAGTGACTGAGTGAGTGACAGTGAGTGACTGAGTGAGTGACTGACTGAGTGACTGAGACACAAGAGGAGTGTTTTAATCCTCTCTCTGTCTTTTGGACATCCCTTACACAGTCTGTTTCACAGGTTTCAATCGTACCACCAAATCCAGTGTTAATACAGTTTTTCCCAATTGTTTACACACTAAAACTGGCCCATGAGGCACAATGACCCAAACCTGTAACTCATTTAGCAGAACCATACACAAAATTTGCAATACTACTGGCACATGTTTTGCTTTACACTTAGATTACAATTCTATAACAAACATTTGGCAAAACACAACACAAAATTCTCTACCTTTGGCACAACCTTCACATCTACAATATCTTGTGTGCAAATTAAAAGAAACACTCTTCAACAAGCTAAGCTCAATTACCAACTGATCAATTTCACTCTTCACATGTGCAAACACTAATTGCGGAAATGTTCACTATGAAATCAGACTTTTGGTGTGGATAAAAACGAGGTAGACGTTGAGGTAGACGTGGAGGTGGACGTGGAGGTGGGCGTGGACATAGAGGTAGAGGTGGAGGTAGAGGTAGAGGTGGAGGTAGAGGTGGAGGTGGAGGTGGAGGTAGACATAGAGGTAGAGGTGGAGGTGGATGTGGAGGTGGGTGTGGACATAGAGGTAGAGGTAGAGGTGGAGGTAGAGGTGGAGGTGGAGGTAGACATGGAGGTAGAGGTAGAGATGGAGGTAGAGGTAGATGTTGAGGTAGAGGTAGAGGTAGAGGTGGAGGTGGAGGTGGAGGTGGACGTGGAGGTGGACGTGGAGGTGGGCGTGGACATAGAGGTAGAGGTGGAGGTAGAGGTGGAGGTAGAGGTAGAGGTGGAGGTGGGCGTGGACATAGAGGTAGAGGTAGGGGTGGAGGTAGAGGTGGAGGTAGACATGGAGGTAGAGGTAGAGATGGAGGTAGAGGTAGATGTTGAGGTAGAGGTGGAGGTAGAGGTAGACATGGAGGTAGAGGTAGAGATGGAGGTAGAGGTAGATGTTGAGGTAGAGGTGGAGGTGGAGGTAGACATGGAGGTAGAGGTAGAGGTAGAGGTGGAGGTAGAGGTAGAAGTGGAGAAAGACCAAGTGAGAGTAATCTCTGATTAAATTTAGGCTACTGTGGTGGACCATGTGGTCAACCATGGTTTGACCTTGAGAGAGGCAGAGAGTGCAGCCCAATCTGAGCCGCTTCGTCGTAGCATCCATTATCTGGACGTTCCAAAATTAGAATAGGTATGTACTGCAGACATCTGCTATTTTTACTGCTTGACAGTAATACAACATAAAGCTCAGTAAAGACTGTAGATTCCAATACATACTGTAAGGGGAAACAAAGTCCATGTTTCATGTATTACAGTATGTATGAAATTGGGAGCTATTTGTAACATGTTTATCTTGTATGCTGTATAACTGTAGTGTTTACTGTACTGTATGTAATTTTGTTTTTGTAGAACTGAAAGACGACCACAACGTGCTGGTAGAACTCGTCTATTTACAGTCGAAAAGGAGGCTGCCATTGTGCAAATGGTAGGTGAAAATAATTACATAAGACTGCGGGAAATCCAACAACAGATTACTGAAAACCCTGCCATCTTCCATCACATCATAGTGAGCTTATCAAACATAGCTCACATCCTTAAGAAACACAATTTTAGGATGAAGCAAATCTACAAAGTCCCATTTGAAAGGAATTCCCAGAGAGTGAAGGATAAATGGTACAAATATGTGCAAGTAAGTAATGTACTTGCATTACACTCCTAAAACATTAGCAATTACAGTATTTATTGTCATTTCAGAGACTCATGGAGTTGGATGCAAGTCCCATCCCCCAGGAACTCATATTCATAGATGAGGCTGGATTAAATTTTTCGAAGATGAGGAGGAGAGGAAGGAACATCATTGGTCAGCGCGCTATCATTGCGGTACCTGGCCACATTGGGGGAAATGTCACCATATGCGCAGCTATGAGCCAGAATGGGGTCCTCCACTGTCATACCACCCTTGGACCATACAACACTGCCCATCTCCTTAATTTCCTGAACTCCTTAAATTACAATCTTTTTCAGTCGGAGCAGAGAGTGCCAGGTGATCCTGATCAGCAAATGTATGTTCTAATTTGGGACAACGTGAGTTTCCATCGGGCTGCTCAGGTCCGCAACTGGTTCCATGACCATCCCAGGTTTACAATTCTCTATCTCCCACCGTATTCCCCATTTCTTAACCCCATTGAGGTGTTCTTTTTAGTATGGCAGCGGAACGTATGGCCCTTCTCCAGGCGATGGAGGAGGCCTGTGGTGACATTCCAGCAGAGTCCTGTCAAGGGTGGATGTGTCATGCCAGAAGATATTTCCCCCACTGTCTGGCCAAGGAGAATACCGCATGTGATGTTGATGAAAATCTGTAGCTGGACCAAAACACAAGACATGACTGATTTTGTTTTCACAATTGAGTATTTGTTTCTTGATTTTGATTTGACTGTATTTTGACAGTTTCTTTATCTATTCCGTACAATTCATCTAACATACAGTACTGTAGTACAATTCATCTAACATACAGTACTGTAGTACAATTCATCTAACATACAGTACTGTAGTACAAATAGGCCAATTTCTCTTCCTTTGCACATGCAAAATACACTGCTCGAAAAAATAAAGGGAACACTAAAATAACACATCCTAGATCTGAATAAATGAAATATTCTTATTAAATACTTTTTTCTTTACATAGTTGAATGTGCTGACAACAAAATCACACAAAAATGATCAATGGAAATCAAATGTATCAACCCATGGAGGTCTGGATTTGGAGTCACACTCAAAATTAAAGTGGAAAACCACACTACAGGCTGATCCAACTTTGATGTAATGTCCTTAAAACAAGTCAAAATGAGGCTCAGTAGTGTGTGTGGCCGGCACGTGCCTGTATGACCTCCCTACAACGCCTGGGCATGCTCCTGATGAGGTGGCGGATGGTCTCCTGAGGGATCTCCTCCCAGACCTGGACTAAAGCATCCGCCAACTCCTGGACAGTCTGTGGTGCAACGTGGAGTTGGTGGATGGAGCGAGACATGATTTCCCAGATGTGCTCAATTGGATTCAGGTCTGGGGAACGGGCGGGCCAGTCCATAGCACAGGAAGCCAGTGGCGAATTTGCCAATCTTGGTGTTCTCTGGCAAATGCCAAACGTCCTGCACGGTGTTGAGCTGTAAGCACAACCCCCACCTGTGGACGTCGGGCCCTCATTACCACCCTCATGGAGTCTGTTTCTGACCATTTGAGCAGACACATGCACTTTTGTGGCCTGCTGGAGGTCATTTTGCAGGGCTCTGGCAGTGCTCCTCCTGCTCCTCCTTGCACAAAGGCAGAGGTAGCGGTCCTGCTGCTGGGTTGTTGCCCTCCTACGGCCTCCTCCACGTCTCCTGATGTACTGGCCTGTCTCCTGGTAGCGCCTCCATGCTCTGGACACTACGCTGACAGACACAGCAAACCTTCTTGCCACAGCTCGCATTGATGTGCCATCCTGGAAGAGCTGCTCTACCTGAGCCACTTGTGTGGGTTGTAGACTCCGTCTCATGCTACCACTAGAGTGAAAGCACCGCCAGCATTCAAAAGTGACCAAAACATCAGCCAGGAAGCATAGGAACTGAGAAGTGGTCTGTGGTCACCACCTGCAGAACCACTCCTTTATTGGGGGTGTCTTGCTAATTGCCTATAATTTCCACCTCTTGTCTATTCCATTTGCACAACAGCATGTGAAATTTATTGTCATTCAGTGTTGCTTCCTAAGTGGACAGTTCGATTTCACAGAAGTGTGATTGACTTGGAGTTACATTGTGTTGTTTAAGTGTTCCCTTTATTTTTTTGAGCAGTGTATATTTACTGTACGTTTAGATTTTTGCTGTATGTGTGCTTACAGTATGCTGTTTGAAATGTATTGAGTCATATTGAAATATAAAACATACATTTTTGCATTTGTGTTATTTTCTTGTTTGAGTACACTAACAATATACAGTATAACAACACAATCTTAGTTTTACACTAAAATAGATTCTGATAGTAGTGTTTTGAATATGTCACATAAGTGTGATCTCGGTTGTCACTAAGTTAGATTCATTTGATGTGTGAGTGTATTTCATTTGTATGCATTGTTTAATTTTGAGCAGGGAGTACATTATTTTGATTTCTGTGTTTGATTTTGCAAGATGTCTGTGGGGTTTGGAGAAATTGGCTAACTGTATTGCGTTTTGTATTTAGAGTTTTGAGTACCTGAGATGTAGTTTCAGCAAATGTGTGCTAACAATTGGGAAAAATTATAATGAACGAGGCCTTTTTGCAGAGCGAAGGAGTCTGGGGTCGATGGGACCGACGTGTTGGCTAATCTACACAAGCACTACAAATCAATTTCACTGACGCTCTCGCTCTGCACCCCTCGTCTCTTCCCCTCCTTCCTCACCTCCTAACCCTTCTCAGGTGAGCCCCTTCACCAGCCCCTTCACCAAATCTATTTCAGTGACGCTCTATCTCGGCACCACCCCAACCCTCTCCCCCCTCGCTCTCCTTCTCTTCCCCTCCTCTTCTCAGGTGAGCCCAGAGCCCCCTCTCCAGAAGCTAATTTCAGTAAATCACCCCAGACTCCCCCCTCCACTCCTCCTTGCCCCCTCCCTTCCTCCCTCCTCCTCCCACCCCTCTCCAGCTAGCCGGGCGCCCTCTCCAGAAGCTCATTTCAGAGAGTCACCCCAGAGCCGTGTCCTTGGCTGGCCTGAGTCTTTCTCATTATTGTTGTCTGGTGTGGATAACACATGTACCACTATGTTATTGTGTTGACACAGCTAGTCTGGAGACAATATGCTATTGGACTACATGCTATTGGACTACATGCTACTGTTGCATAATTCACTGTTGTGCTACAACTAGTGTCTTTGTCTTACTTGTTCAACTGCATTGTTTGAGCTACAGTGATTTAATATTAAATCCTAGAAGTACTGCTATACTTTTGGAAATACATTATTTAGGATTATGTATGGGGTAAAAATGAACTGTCATACTTTTTTTTAGCAATGACTGGAGTGAGGTTAAATCGTCTTTGTTCACAGATGAGGAAACATTATAACAAGAGAGAGAGAATATGAGAAATGAAAAAAGAGAAGAAAAGATAGAAGGGATAGAAGAAGAGAGGCAAGGGTAATTCAGTACTCAATGAGGGCAACCTGAGAGACAGAACACTACTGTCCCCATCTGGCTGAGTTCTGAACTGCTGTGACACAATAGACCTGGCAAATCTCTTTTTTTTTTTTTTTTTTTTTTTTTTTTGATATATAGAATAACTTATCCTACCATATCCCAGCCTGTCTGTCAGCCTGCAACTATTCTCTTTAGTCATTATTTTACTCACTCAATCTTCTCTTTACATCTCCATCTGTTAGCCTTAAACTCTTCTTCTCTTCCTTTTCTCAAACTAACCAAATGTTCAGGTGTAAAATCGTAATAACACAGAAATAAATTACATTTTCTTGAATCAAATAATGTTATTGTGGTAAATTCCCTGAAGCCCTCCTCGAATAAGCATCCAGCGGCTGCACATATTTGACGGAAAGTTTATTTTGTTGCAGCTCAATTTTGGAATCAGACCTTACAACACAACATTCAGACTTCTAGCTATACATCCCAGGAGTGTCGGTCAGGAGGACTCCAGACCGATACACCAGACCGATACAAAGTAGATCCTAGAGCTACCTTCTGATAGGGTAGTCTGCTGGTTTCTGTTGACACATTTGTTTAGCAGTCAAAAGGATATAATAGAGGCATTCAATTCACCCTCCAATTGCAGACGTTGAACTTGTTTCTCATGGCCAGATAGAGAATACAAAAGGAAAATGGATTTGTCAGCATAAAAGCATTTTCTGTAGGTTCTGCACATGGCCTTACTACTCCACTCTTTCTTTATCTCTTTAGCTCTCTCTCTCTCCCCCATCCCCCCCTCTCTCTCTCTCCCTCTCACTCTGCCTCTATCTCTCTCTCTGCCTCTCCCCCACCCCTCTCTCTCCCCCCTCTTTAATACAATTCTACAATCATAAGTATTCTGACAACCATTACTCTTTCCTTGTAGATTGTATTATATTTGCTTTTTCATTTCCCCTGCATGTTGGGTTGTTAAAGGCAGAAATAGCTAATTGTTTTAGATTTCAGTTCCCACTTGTACCCAGTGCAGATGGTGTGAAATGGTTGTTGTATAAATAGCCTCCATGCTAGCAAAGCCTCCCTCCTCTGAAATACATGGCTGTCTGAAATGGCACCCTATTCCCTATATAGTGCACTACTTTTTGACCAGGGTCCATAGCGTTCTGGTCTAAAATAGTACACTATGTAGGAATTAGGGTGTGATTACAGAAGCAGACCTTGTTCTCTAAGCCCCTCCCCCATTGGACCTGCTTAGACCACCAAACGCTCTACTCCACTCTCTGAACCAAACAACCAGTGTGACAGCCAGTGGTACACATCCCTGTACCATAAACTGATGTACCTACAAGACAGTGCTAAATACTGCAAAGAGATTAACTCCTAGGCTACTCTAGACTACACCAATAGTCACAAATGCATGCGTTTTCTAGCAAGTATTCTTCAACAAATCATTACGCTAGATAGCAGTCCTAACCGTAGCTCATTCATTGGTCCAGGTCTTTCTTGAAAAATGTTTTATCTCAATGAGACTAAACTGGTAAAATGATGGTTATTTCAAACTTGCATTCACAAGCCATGACATCAATGCTCTTACATACTGTAATGTAATACATAGTTCATTGACTGTATGTTACCACTTTGTCAAATAGTGAGAGACACAGATTTGTGTTTCTAGTCAAGTCAGATTAGGATCTCTCCTTTTCCCTGTAAGAACCTTCCAGTCAGTGATGTTTGGGGTTCTGCTAAAAGACTGTGTTATATTTTAGTTCCAGGGGCCAATTATAGATGACAGACGCAGTAGGCTCTCAGGAAGTGCAACCCTGAAAGCCCTTTTAAAGCAGTGTCAAAGCATAACTTGGAAGTTATTGAGGTCCCCTCGCCCCTCACACACACGGTAATACATACACTTTTAGAAACACACACACACACTCAGACCCCCCCCCCCCCCCCCCCCACACACACACACTCACTCACTCTACCTCAGCCCCTCCCTCCCGTAGCATGCATATTTTATAGACAACCTTTCACTCTGATCTCATCTCTTAACCCCATGGGTTACTCTGGGTAAAAGTCACATTGACTAGGCAAACATTTTTTTCCTGGCTGCCAAGAACACAGCAGGATCCTCCATAAGCTCCCATCGATGTTAATCCTGCCATTTATACACTGTCATAAAGGAGGTATTGGACCATCGCTGGGTGTGAAATGCCACACCAGCAGAGGGTTGATATTCTCACTGACTTCTGAAATTGAATATTGACCTTGAGATGTCAATCAACATGGGAAAATGAGGAAAGATTGAAAGAAAGAGATTTAAAGCGCAGCTATGAAACTAGCTACAGTGAGGGAAAAAAGTATTTGATCCCCTGCTGATTTTGTACGTTTGCCCACTGACAAATAAATGATCAGTCTATCATTTTAATGGTAGGTTTATTTGAACGGTGAGAGACAGAATAACAACAACAAAATCCAGAAAAACGCATGTCAAAAATATTAGAAATTGTTTTGCATTTTAATGAGGGAAATAAGTATTTGACCCCCTCTCAATCAGAAAGATTTCTGGCTCCCAGGTGTCTTTTATACAGGTAACGAGCTGAGATTAGGAGCACACTCTTAAAGGGAGTGCTCCTAATCTAATTTTGTAACCTGTAGAAAAGACACCTGTCCACAGAAGCAATCCATCAATCAGATTCCAAACTCTCCACCATGGCCAAGACCAAAGAGCTCTCCAAGGATGTCAAGTACAAGATTGTAGACCTACACAAGGCTGGAATGGGCTACAAGACCATCGCCAAGCAGCTTGGTGAGAAGGTGACAACAGTTGGTGCAATTATTCGCAAATGGAAGAAACACAAAAGAACTGTCAATCTCCCTCGGCCTGGGGCTCCATGCAAGATCTCACCTTGTGGAGTTGCAATGATCATGAGATGTAACGGGATTCGTCCTCCTCTAACGAGGAGTATGAGAGATCGGACCAATATGCAGCGTGGTACGTGTTCGTCATGTTTTAATGAACAAAATCACTGAACACGAAAATACTAAATAACAAATAGAAAGACAGAAACGAAAACCGAAACAGTTCCATGTGGAACACACAGACACAGAAAACAATCACCCACGAAACACTGGTGGGAAAAGGCTACCTAAGTATGATTCTCAATCAGAGACAACTAACGACACCTGCCTCTGATTGAGAACCATACCAGGCCAAACGCAAAATACAACATAGAAAAACAAACATTGACTGCCCACCCCAACTCACGCCCTGACCATACTATAACAAAGACGGAACTAAGGTCAGAACGTGACATGAGAACGGTGAGGAATCAGCCCAGAACTACATGGGAGGATCTTGTCAATGATCTCAAGGCAGCTGGGACTATAGTCACCAAAAAAACAATTGGTAACACACTACGCCGTGAAGGACTGAAATCCTGCAGCGCCCGCAAGGTCCCCCTGCTCAAGAAAGCACATATACATGCCCATCTGAAGTTTGCCAATGAACATCTGAATGATTCAGAGGACAACTGGGTGAAAGTGTTGTGGTCAGATGAGACCAAAATCAAGTTCTTTGGCATCAACTCAACTCGCCGTGTTTGGAGGAGGAGGAATGCTGCCTACGACCCTAAGAACACCATCCACACCGTCAAACATGGAGGTGGAAACATTATGCTTTGGGGGTGTTTTTCTGCTAAGGGGACAGGACAACACCGCATCAAAGGGACGATGGACGTGGCCATGTACCGTCAAATCTTGGGTGAGAACTTCCTTCCCTCAGCCAGGAAATTGAAAATGGGTCGTGGATGGGTATTCCAGCATGACAATGACCCAAAACACACGGCCAAGGCAACAAAGGAGTGGCTCAAGAAGAAGCACATTAAGGTCCTGTAGTGGCCTAGCCAGTCTCCAGACCTTAATCCCATAGAAAATCTGTGGAGGGAGCTGAAGGTTCGAGTTGCCAAACGTCAGCCTCTAAACCTTAATGACTTGGAGAAGAGCTGCAAAGTGATTGCCAACAAGGGTTTTGTGATTGCCTCTGTGATTGCCAACAAGGGTTTTGCCACCAAGTACTAAGTCATGTTTTGCAGAGGGGCCAAATACTTATTTCCTTTATTAAAATGCAAATCAATTTATAACATTTTGTTGTTGTTGTTATTCTGTCTCTCACTGTTCAAATTAACCTACCATTAAAATTATAGACTGATCATTTCTTTGTCAGTTGGCAAACGTACAAAATCAGCAGGGGATCAAATACTTTTTTCCCCTCACTGTATGAAACTAGTTGGAAAATGCCTGATCGATTCGATTTTGAAGGGAGTTTTAGAACTGGAGGGAGGGGAGTTTTGTAATTGATCAAGTTTTTTATCACCCCTTGACCTGCCAATCCAGATATTGGATGCTTTTCTCTCTTGAACAATAAGAGAGGGATGGGACAAATATGTATGTAATAAAGGAGACAAGTGAGATCTGAGGACACACACACTACACACTACACACAGAAAGGGCTGTCGCAAGCTAAGAGAAGCTACAGACTAAAGCCTACTACAGTGGAGATGACTGAAACAGGTGTGCGTCACCTGGAGCAGGAATGGAGTGGATGTAAGCTGCTGATGCTTGAAAAGCTGCAACACACTCTGCTGACAGAAACTTCGACTTCCCTTCTTTTCCAACTGCACTCTTCCTCTCTGTTAAACCACGGCATTGTTGAATACTCTATTCTGATTGGCTAGAAGGCCATTCTAGAGTGTGCATTAGCTTCAGATATATGGGCAGTTGGAAAAGACATTGGACACCTCTTAAGAAGTTCCAACAATAAGAGCCTTAATACTGTTCCAAATCACTGCACCAAGTGGATGTCATTCTTGCCACAAAGTGACGAAACTAAACCATCAACCACACAAACTGAAATTGGATACATTGAAAACGCTGGAAAAGCATAGCTATCTAAACGCAGGAAAAACATAGATATCTAGCAAGCATTCATATATTTTTGCAGAGATGCCTTTTTTGTAGCATCTGATGATGTTGCAGTCAAAACACAAGTAGTGCTAGTGCTGTCAAATCCCACATTTCTCCTTTGACCAGTTGTTTTTGGCAAATATTGTTTATATTTGGTTGTCATATTGGCAAATTCCTCACTATCTCTTTTACTTTCAGGGTCTAGGCTTGGATATCCCTATACCAGATTCTAATTGATTATTAGAATGGTGGCCAACCAAGAGTATCTTGTGTGGAGTGCGACAAGGAAGATAATCATCATGGGTCATCCCATGCCTGTGTTCTTCCCTGGAACTCCTTCCTACTAGGAACCTGAGGAGAGGGGGTGGAAGGATGCCCGGCGTTCAGGAAACATCACTGTTTCCCTTTAAGACGGTGTTGTTTTGACATATATTTTGGCATTTTAGTCATTTAGCAGACATTCTTATCCTGAGAAATTAGGGTTAAGTTCCTTGCACAAGGCCACATCAACAGACTTGACTCTGGGATTCAAACAAGTGACGTTTCAGTTACTGGCCAAACACTCTTAACCGCTAGGCTCCCTGCTGCCCCTGTGTAGAACAGAGGCCTCAGGCTGCCATTGTAAGTCACAGAAGACGAGGATGCTACAGTATCTTTGTATCTAAAGAGCTATCTATTGCAGCGCAAACTCAAACTGACAAAATATGTTTGTTGTTTGTGAGGGAACGTTTATGGATCTTCAACATTTAAAAAAAACTTGTGATTAAACTACTACTAGTCACCCAAAATAACCAGGCTACTAGTACTACTATTTATAAACACATAAGCCGACAGATGCTTTTTCATAAGTACTACTTTACAACTGCCACGTGTTTGACAACAGACATTTCTTGTCTACCTCAGCTGTGAGCAGAGGACAGGATCCCCTAGAGGCCAACTCTAACTCTCCAGGGTTTTCAGGTGTTCCACAAAGACACTATAGAGGCACAGAAATGACCCTCGATGATGTCATCCTCTTTCTCTAATGAGTTATGATGTTCCAGCTGGAACCC
Organism: Oncorhynchus mykiss; assembly: GCF_013265735.2. Lineage (NCBI taxonomy): Eukaryota > Metazoa > Chordata > Actinopteri > Salmoniformes > Salmonidae > Oncorhynchus > Oncorhynchus mykiss. The sequence continues at coordinate 18,610,635 of NC_048569.1, read as the reverse complement.
TGGGGAGAGGGGTTGCCAGGGTAAAGGGGTTGCCAAGGACATGTGGGGGACATATGAGGGCCAAAGCCCCGCTGGGAACCCTGTTGCTGGGCTTTGGAAACTCACAAACACTCCCACAGGCACTGAGAGACAACTGTTATGCAAAGCTCTAAGAACTAAGTGTACTTTTATGTTTTCTCACTTTTCTTTTAAATCAAGCACCTAATAATTATATATCTGATATTAAATTATGTGTATATCTAGGTGTTACTGTTGATGCACATCAGGAATGAACATTTCCCTGCAAAGGCTCTTGATAAGGTTACTTATCATGTAGAGAAGTGCTTTGAGAGCACTAGTTGACGTAAAGCAATGCAGAGGATTAATTATAAACATAATAGGCTCTAGCCTGTTATTTTAGTTATTGACAGCATCTGGATGACAACATCTTGGATACACTGCAAAGTGCATATTTTTCTGACAAAACCCCATCAACTCAATAGTCCCTCTGGAGAGCAGAGGTTAGAGGGGGCATCTCTCTCTCTTTCTTTCGCTCTCTTTCCCTCTCGCCCTCCCTCTCTCTCTCTCTCTCTCCTTCCCTCTATACCCCCTTTCTCTCTCTCGCTCCCTCGATTGCTCTTTTTCTTTCTCACTCCCTCCCTCTCCATCCCTCTTTCACTCTCTCTCCCTCTTTCTCTGTAATATTCCATTAAAATAAGTCAAATGGAGGCCTCAAGGACAGTTGGCCACAGCAGCCAACCTGCTGAGGGAGATATTAAACGTATTTTCTTCTACGATCAATATCACATTGTGGGGCAGGGAGAGGACCGAAGAGGAACAGCAAGGAAAGGGCCGTGGGGTGAAACACACATACACAAACACTGTGGGGTGAAACACACACACACATATTGTGAGGTGAAACTGCCCTCTTGTCTCTAACATCACACTGTCCTCACAGCCAGCCAAGGGTCACTTTGTGTGTGTGTGTGTGTGTGTGTGTGTGCGGTAATTTGTTTCTGCAAACATTGACCAAATAAAGGGAACTTCACTAAAATCAGCCCTTCTCACATCTGTCTCTAGGTGACCTACAACAAAGTCATCTGTCCACCAGAGAGGAAAATAAATGTATATTTTTTTGCTCGATGTGCGAACTCATTAACTCACTCACTAACGGCCATCAAGCCTCTTCAAGGACATCCTTGTCAACGAAAGATGATAAGTCGACAGCTGCAAGAATTGTATCATTAATCATTGTCACTTATACTTTGAATTAATAAATCATTCATGAATTATTAATACTGGAGGCTTGCGATCATAGTAAATATTCTTCCTGTAGTGTCACACTAACAAAGAACAGAAGTTGGAACAATTTGTGTGTTGCATTTTTATAAACACTGCAACTTAGCTGCTTTCGGTGTTATGAACATGCTTTTTAGTATTGGCAACAGTGCCTTTGAAATCCATCCTGATCTATTGTTCTGTTTAGATTGAAAGGAAAAGGATGAACTAGAGCACACCAAGGATCTTTGCTTGACATCTCAACCCTACAACCTTTGACATTTCCTCCAAGGCTCTACTCCTACTCAAGGCCCCACTCTCATTCCCACACTCCATCTCTCCCCTGCCCTTCACACTCCTTCCTCTTCTTATATCACATCTCTCTCTCTCTCTCTCTATCAGTTTGTGGCATGTCTTCCCCCTCCCTCCAAAGGTTCTCGCCATCATATCTCTCTTTCCCTCTTTCCATCCTCCCTCTATCCCCACCCCTCTCAGGTTGTTGTCTCTCCCTCTCTCCCCTCGCTTCCGTGCGTTCTCATTAATGTCATTCTCCTGGCTCCACCACCAGCCAACCACAGCCAACCCTGAGATAGGGCTATATTATTCACAAAGCTACAACTGAAAACACTGGAAACACAGTTATTAGCATGTACTGACTGTAGTGACCGACTGACTCCTCACAACCTCATCTCCTCAGCCAGAGCAGGGGAAAATGCTAATTTGACTCAAATCATCATCGTGCTGCTCGAGGCGCAATAAAGCAAGGCCTTTATATCCTGGCCAAAGACAACTATCAATTATGAATTGATATAAGTTGCCAAACAAAACACATTTGTTTGAATAGTGAAGTCTGAGCATCTGGTCCTATTCTGTGTAACTGACAGACAATAAAAATAGAAATACACTTTGCAGCAATGTTTGCAGATATTTTGATTGTGAGAAAAGACGTGTATGAAAATGTGTGGTCACACCAACTAATTAGATTTTGGGGCCAAACTTTTGTTAGCGGCTCCAGACTAATTACTGTTCCATGTATGCATGTGTTAATTGAAAGTATAATTACAAAGTGTATTAATAAGTAAAGTGATCATGTTTAAGAATTAATGCTAAAGTTAAGCTAAAGAAATGTGAATGCTTACTTTATTTGAACCTAATTATTGAGGTATTTTCATGTTTCCTGGTTGGAAAGTATGACCGCAATTGGAGATGCGTTTGAGAATGGCATTTTTAAACTGTGTAGTGGTTCGTACACCTGTTAATTGTCACAGGGCAAGGGGGAGAATAATTGGAAAATATTGAAATGTGTAACTATTAGAAATGTGTAACTATTAGAACCTTGGACCCGATGATTAGGCCAATTTATGGGGGCTTTCTCCTCAAGAAATGCTGGCGGCTATGACAGAAGCCAAACGTGAGTTGGATTGGGGGTGTGGTTCAATGTGTGTGTTTCTTGCGTCTGTCCTTGCCACCATCAAGACACACCCATCTGTCAGAACCTTGCCCTCAGCTGTTTCCCCCCACTCAGCCAAAACAAACAAACCTTGTGCAGGTTGAGTTCATTAACTACATGCAGATGTAATGTGAGATGACGATGGAAGCTTTGAATAGGTCAGTAGGCTACAGAGTAATATGAGAAGAATGCAATTGCTGAATTGATGTAGATATTCTAAACTACGTGTTTTGATAACTTTCAAATGTAGTACCAGGTCCATATAGAATAAACAAACCTTTACATTATACCATAGAAGCAGGGTTCTGATAATATAACAATGTGCACCTTTCATCTTTCATTGTCATTCCCAGCCGACACATACCTTCCTGAGAGGTGTCCCTTATACAATAGGATTTCCTTTATCCTCGGTGCAGAATACACTGTGTTTCTCCCTCCCCATGTTGACTGATGCCATTCAATTCAATAATAAAAAAGGCAATACAATTAAAAGCTGTGTCTAGTAAAATGTTAATGCCGAGTCCCATGTCTCTCTCCATTCAGAGACATCCATATCAAGCCCGTCTATCATTCTGGACTTCATCACATCATCTTGCAAGTCTCCATGTGCTGGCTCCATACATGTTTCTGTGAACACATGCACACATAGTCACTGTTCTATACCAATGGCAGTTAGGATACGTAATATCTGAAACACAAAAAGGTCCTATGTTGAAGTTTGAACAGATCAGACAAAACCTACCCAATTATGGTCTCCCCATTAAACAACTGAGGCTGCCATCTGGCAAAAGCATCTCCAGTCCTTCTGTAGAAATAGGCAGAGTTGAGGGAGAGTTCAACAGTGACACATGGAATGAAAAGGTTGTTGCTATTACTGGACATTTGTGCTGTACTGTATTATAGGTACAAACTTCATTGTGAATGTGTTGAGTGTCAGGTCTCTCATATCATGCATCGGTGAACACATACACACAGTCACTGTTATATTAGCAATGGCAGTTGGTATTTGACACAGAAACATATACTATGTTGAAGTCAGATTAAACCTACCTAATTCTGTTCTCACAATCGACGACCATTGGTGAGCAGACAGGAGGTGGGGCTGGAGGTGAGGTCTTTGCCAGAGCCCCATTGACGGGCATAGCAGCGTAGCTCAGCTCCTGGCCCCTCATCAAATATACTGGTCGGTCACACATAAACACAGAGCACTGATTACATTATCAATGGTGGTTATGATTAGGCTGGTGGAACCAACCCAATCACTGATTCACCTTTCTATTTCACTTCAGATATCATAAAATGTGACGTGAAATAGAATGGTGAACAAATCGATTAGTCTGGTTCCAGGCTAGGTTATGCCCTGGACATTATATGCATCTAAGAAGAAGAACATAAACAACAAAAGTCAGATGTATCAAAGTAATGAAGTGGGTTACCTTCTGTATTTGAACCAATGACGAACCTGTGTTGCCGGCGATATGTGAAGGTTGCTGGTCGGATACTTGCCGACATGTAGCTGACTGTTCCATTCATAGGAATACTCACAGCGAGGGCCTGTCTACATGATGCTGAGAAGGGCCCCCTTGCTGGTATTCTCTATACTGCAGGTTTGGTTGCAAATTGGACATCTCTCAAACAATTGCAGCAGGCAATCTTCAGAGGTGGTGTTGATTGACCCTGTGACAGGGTGAAACAATTGACAGCCAAGTGATAAATTACATTTTCTTCTAAAGAAAAGAGAAAGGGTTTTGCTAATGCACTTCACAACCAACATGACTCTACTAGTTGTATCTGCTTGGCTGGGGAATAAGCCTACTAGTTTATCAAGCCAGGTATTTTTTTATACAACTTTTCACATTTCACACATTGCCTGTCATTGTTGATGAAGCCATCTGTGTCCTCAGGGCAGTAACTTGGGTCACTATCAGAGGCCTCATGATGGTGTGTCCTTTTCATAGGAGTCGAGGGAGATTGTGTCAACAACAGAGGAGGTATCACAAGGGTACCTGTGTCGCATGACACACCTTGATTTTGAGGTCTTGCCTGACAAGCTGTGAAAATAGCAAGTGAACTGTGAATTAAATTATTTTTGTAGGTCGCTAAACATGCTATGATACCCACCTTTGCTCCTACTGGTAGGTCCCGGCATCCATTCATAACCAGGTGATCAGTCTGGCACCCAACTGCACACTTTATCGAACAGAAAAACAGGGTCAACGATTGTCATCATCCCGTTTGGAATCAAATGTTATGCTGTAGAGATGTAAACTGACTGGCTCCAGATTGGATTAGATTCAGGTCGGTGACACAGTTACACTATGTAACTGGACCCGTACAAATCAGCTGGGCTAGACAATCTGGGCCCTCTCTTTCTAAAATGATCCGCCGCCATTGTTGCAACACCTATTACTAGTCTGTTCAATCTCTCTTTCGTATCGTCCAAGATTCCCAAAGATTGGAAAGCTACCGCGGTCATCCCCCTCTTCAAAGGGGGTGACACTCTATACCCAAACTGTTATAGACCTATATCCATCCTGCCCTGCCTTTCTAAAGTCTTTGAAAGCCAAGTTAACAAACAGGTCACTGACCATTTCGAATCCCACTGTGCCTTCCCTGCTGTGCAATCCCGCTTTCGACTCTGTCAATCACCCCATTCTTATCGGCGACTCAACAGCCTTGGTTTCTCAAATGACTGCCTCGCCTGGTTCACCAACTACTTCTCAGATAGAGTTCAGTGTGTCAAATCGGAGGGCCTGTTGTCCGGACCTCTGGCAGTCTCTGGGGGTGCCACAGGGTTCAATTCTCGGCCGACTCTTTTCTCTGCATATATCAACAATGTCGCTCTTGCTGCTGGTGATTCCTTGATCCACCTCTACGCAGACGACACCATTCTGTATACATCTGGCCCTTCTTTGGACACTGTGTTAACAACCTCCAAACGTGCTTCAATGCCATACAACACTCCTTCCGTGGCCTCCAACTGCTCTTAAAAGCTAGTAAAACTAAATGCATGCTTTTCAACCGATCACTGCCCACACCCGCCCGCCTGACTAGCATCACTACTCTGGACAGTTCTGACGTAGAATATGTAGACAACTGCAAATACCTAGGTGTCTGGCTAGACTGTAAATTCTCCTTCCAGACTTACATTAAGCATCTCTAATTCAAAATTAAATATAGAATCGGCTTCCTATTTCGCAACAAAGCCTCCTTCACTCACGCTGCCAAACATACCCTCGTAAAACGGACAATCCTTCCGATCCTCGACTTTGACGATGTAATTTACAAAATAGCCTCCAACACTCTACTCAGCAAACTGGATGCAGTGTGTCACAGTGCCATCCATTTTGTCACTAAAGCCCCATATACCACCCACCACTGCGGCCTGTATGCTCTCATCGGCTGGCCCTCGCTACATATTAGTCGCCAGACCCACTGGCTCCAGGTCATCTATAAGTCTTTGCTAGGTAAAGCTCCGCCTTATCTCAGCTCACTGGTCACGATAACAACACCCACCCATAGCACGCGCTCCAGCAGGTTTATCTCACTGGACATCCACAAAGCCAACAGTTGGCCGCCTTTCCTTCCAGTTCTCTGCTGCCAATGACTTAAACAAATTGCAAAAATCGCTGAAGTTTGAGACTTATTTCTCCCTCACTAACTTTAAGCGTCAGCTGTCAGAACAGCTTACTGCAGCTGTACACAGCCCATCTGTAAATAGCCCATCCAACTACCTACCTCATCCTCATGTTATTATTTACTTTTTTTGCTCTTTTGCACACTAGTATTTATACTTGCACATCATCATCTGCATATCTATCACTCCAGTGTTAATTTGCTAAATTGTAATTACTTCGCTACTATGGCCTATTTATTGCCTTACCTCCTTACACCATTTGCACACACTGTATATAGATTTTTCAATTGTGTTATTGATTGTACTTTTGTTTATCCCACGTGTAACTCTGTGTTGTTGTTTTTTTGTGATGCTGCTTTGCTTTATCCTTGCCAGGTCGCAGTTGTAAATGAGAACTTGTTCTCAACTGGCCTACCTGGTTAAATAAAGGTGAAATAAAAATAAACAAATAAATAACTATGACATGTTTTGCTATGGCCCTGGGTTGGTTTGAGTTTGTTTCTGCTAGTTAGTAGACTGTTGTAGTCAGACATGAGTTAGCTAGTACCACCATAGCTGCATCCAATATTTAAGAAAATAATTGGTACGAAACAACTTTGCCATATTATGATGTAGTCAAATTAACGTTGGGAGAAGGCAATGCTGCCATTAATGTTATAAGCAAAGTTTGTAAAAAAGCTAGAAATGCTAATGTTAGCTAGCTAAAATGTGGGGTTTCCCTCAATCTTAGTTAGCTGGCTAAAGTTATAATGAATATTTTTACAACTAACCCAACATAGACCACAGCACGAGCTAGCGAGATCTTGTTGGCACGTTCTAGCACGTATTTGCATATTTCCGTTAGAAAAGCGTACTCTATGAATTGCGCGTCTGTAATAACTCAATTCGTCCTAACCCATGCACTCCTTCTAAACAATACAATTGTTTGAAACTTTGGCAAAGGGTAAAGTCTACAAAAAGTAATGATCCTTTGAACGTGTTTGGAGCGATGAAACAACTGAACTCCATTAAATTAAGTGAAGCAAAGTGGGCAGAGGGGTGATTTGCATGTGGAGCTTGGCAAAAGGGGGCACAATTTGTTGACATAATTGTAACCCAAACCTAACCTTCATTTACTTGTTGTGACAAACCGAGGTTCCAAACTTCGTTTTAGATGAGACCGAATTTATGAGCAAAATTATCCTACTTTGTAGTCAATTTTAACTCTAGAAAAACATTTTCTTACTCGTATCGACACCACATAGCTTGTTTCTGTCACGTTCTGACCTTAGTTATTTTGTTATGTCTTTGTTTTAGGTTGGTCAGGGCGTGAGTTGGGTGGGTTGTCTATGTTCCTTTTTCTATGTGGTGTTTTTGTGTTTGGCCTGGTATGGTTCTCAATCAGAGGCAGGTGTCGTTAGTTGTCTCTGATTGAGAATCATACTTAGGCAGCCTTTCCCCATGTGTGTGGTGTGGGTGATTATTTTCTGTTCCGTGTTTTGCTTCAGGACTGTTCGTTTTTGTCGTTTTATTGTTTTTGTTCAGTATTCTTATTAAAACAATATGGACACTTACCACGCTGCGCATTGGTCCTCCTCTTCTTCCATCCATGACGAGCGTTGCAGTTTCAAAAGGGATGAGTTGGTTTTTAGGGGCAGTCGCTCTTTAAGGCATTGTTTAGCACCTTGATGGAAGTGTGTGCTACCGGTAAAATGTTTATTGCCTGAATATGTGCCAATCATGATCTTTATGATGTTAATTGCTCATTCATGTCTAATGGGATATCCCATGGTGAAATGCATTATGGGTCAAATCAATTATTAAGGTTAGGACAGTGCTTTTACTTATGTTGCTCTTTGTCCTGTTTGTTAATTTGTAAATATTGTAAGTATCCTACTTTTGGTGCCTATTTATTTTCCACTTTTGCTAAGAACAGATGTTTTTTAAATGTTTATATCCTTCTCTGCCTCCTCACTGCTACATCCAATGTGACGGCCTACCTCACATTGTATTGATGCAGCCCTCAATAACAAATGGGTATTCTAACACTAAGGCTCATTCTCCTGAACCTCAGTGTATGGGGATGGAGTTCACACACATAGTTAGGGGAAATAAAAAGAAGGGGCAGTGAGAGACATTGAGAAGTTTGTAATGACTGCATGTGCTGACAGTCCAACTTTTTTATTTTATTTAACCTTTATTCAACTAGGCAAGTCAGTTAAGAACAAATTATTGCTTACGATGACGACCTACCCCGGCCAAACCCTAACCCAGACGACGCTGGGCCAATTGTGCACCGCCCTATGGGACTCCCAATCATGCTGGAAAAGCGTGATCTTCATGGATAGATCCCGATTTCAACTGTACTGGGCAGATGGCAGACAGTGTGTATGGCATTGTGTGGGCGAGCAGTTAACTGATGTCAACGTTGTGAACAGAGTGCCCCATGGTTGGGGTGGGGTTACGGTATGGGCAGGCATAAGCTACGAACAATGAACACAATTGCATTTTATTGATGGCAATTTGAATGCACAGATATACCATGAGGAGATCCTGAGGCCCATTGGCATGCCATTCATCCGCCGCCATCACCTCATATTTTAGCATGATAATGCACGGCCCCCATGGATCTGTACACAAGGTTCTGTACACAAGCTGAAAATGTCCCAGTTCTTCCATAGCCTGCATATTCACCAGTCATGTCACCTATTGAGCATGTTTGGGATGCTCTCGATCGACGATAACCAGCAACTTCACACAGCCATTGAAGAGGATTGGGACAACATTTCACATGCCACAATCAACAGCCTGATCAACTCTACGCAAAGGAGATACTTTGTGCTGTATGAGGGAAATAGTGGTCACACCAGATCGTGACTGGTTTTCTGATCCACGCCCCTAACTTTTTTTTAAAGGTATTTGTGACCAACAGATGCATATCTGTATTCCCAGTCATGTGAAGTCCATAGATTAGGGACTCATTTATTTATTTCAATTTACTTATTTTCTTATATGAGCTGTAACTCAGTAACATTTTTGAAATTGTTGCATGTTGAGTTTATATGTTTGTTCAGTTAGATGTTCAATGTTTCTTTAAAAATATATATATTTAAAAGGAATAGTTTCACCATATTAAATGAGAGATATGTTCAAATAACAGGGTTGACCTTAAAATGAGGGACAGACATAAATGAACCACATTAAATAAATACTAATTTTCAGAAAAGACCTTTCTGGTCCAGAAAAGACTCAAAGCGATAAAATAACTAGGTCTTTACAATGATGGTGAAACTTTGAGAAATGTTGGGATTCAATTTGTTACAATCTTTCTAGAAATGATACAAGGTTGATCGAATGGACATGTCAAAATGCTGAAATTTGGTATTTCAGAAAGCTTTTTTTCATATTCAAAATCTGATTTATTGAATTATCTACATGGTCTGTATTAAAAGGCACTTCATAACAGGCTTCAAAATGCAATATTGTTGTACAATTTCTACTTAAAAATCAAAGAGACACTAAAGACACTAATTTTATGGAAATACCCAGGGAATAGGGTTCCATTTGGGACACATGCACTCACTACTGTGATAGGATGTTGTCAATAGAGCTGCAATCTGGGATTCATGTTTCAAGCAAATGGCAGCCCCTCCATTTGTTTTGGTATTCATCTCAGGGGGAAATGAGACCCCTCTCAAATTCATAGACAGTGCTCTAGATCCAAGGGCAGTGCTGAGCTCATGAGTCATGTTATATTATTGAAGAATTTAAAAGACCATTAAACAGATTCCCATAACCCAGACTGTAGCTTTACGATATTTTAAGCCTGTGTGTGAGATAGTGTCTATGCCCCAAATGGCACCCTATTCCCTACAAAGTGCATTACTTGATCAGAGGGCTAGGTAGTGCACTTTGTAGGGAATAGGGTGCCATTTTGGACACAGACATTATCTCACACACAGGCTTAAAATATCTTAAAGCTACAGTCTGGGATATGGGAACCTGTTTAATGGTCATTTCAATTAATTAGAGAGAAAGAGAAATTAACTGACTCCACTGAGAATCACTGTAATAGAAGCCTGTTCGAGTGAATCATAATAAAGATGGAGGGAGGAAGGGGACAGAGAGAGAGTTTGTGTCCCCATAATATCTATTTTCCCCTGAAGTTTGCACTTGTTCACTTCCCTTGAAAGGAAATGACTGGCATGGGGAACTTTCTCTAGCCCATGCCTACACCAATCCAAGTTGAAGAAAGTGAGACAAAAAGTATCAGTATTTTGAAATTAACTGCACCTGAGGGAAAGAGAAAGAGAGAAAATAGATGATGAGAGGGGAAAGACGGTGAGAGAATAGAGTTGAAGAGGGAGAGAGGTTAGAAAATGAGAGAGAAGAAAAGAAGAGATGGTTTGTGCTTGCATACAGCATCATCTTGTGGTATTTGAAACAACTACAGATACAGCATATGTAGTATAGCTCACTTTATGTATAGCATTTATATTGCTACTGTCATGTTCACCAACCTACAGTAAATGCATGGAACATAGTAGACAATTAATTTGTGTCCGTTTTTAAGTGAATTCCCATTACTTTCTATAAGGCTACTATTAATAATTTGAGCTGCACTACATGTATATTTGTAACTGTATTGTCTGGACCTGTAGCTTTGTATTAAACATATTTGTTGGAATAAAAGTGCCATCAACTTATAATACTATTATGAATATTTACTTGTAACTCATTTAAGAAGGTCTAATTATTGCAAAATGTAATTAGGCCACAATATTTCGTAATATGTAAAGACGTGTGTAATATTATTTCTAACATCATAGGCTACTTTGAAATAATTAGGCCTGATTTCTAATATGCCCTTCTGTCCAAATCAATAATATTTTAATCATATAAAAAAGGCTTGTAGGTTAATACAAGGAGGTTAACATCAGGAGGGGCTGTTACACAAAGCTAACGTAATACAGGAGGAGGTTAGCATCAGGAGGATATGTTACACAAAGCTAACGTAATACAGGAGGAGGTTAACATCAGGAGGAACTGTTACATAAATCTAACATAGTCCTTACTGAAAGTCAGTGGTGGTCAACTTTGAGAGATAGTCTATATGTTATTTTACTGTTCCTTTAAAGAAGATGGTCAATGTGTCGCACGGGCAACTGGTAAAGTACGCCAAAATATAATTTTATTCAACATTCTGGCATGTAGAGGTCGTGAGAGAACTTTCCTGATTCAAACGTTAATTTCGGCCTGACAGAATTCAATGCAATTTAATACCGCGTTTCCTGTCAAGCCGAGGTGGAGACGAAGGGGTGCTCGAGATCGTGCACTGTTTGCGCGTGTCTGTTCTGTTTGTGGATGCTAAAAATCTGAAGAATTACCAGGGAAATTAAATTCACGTGTAGGCCCTACGTGTAATTCAACCATAACCAGGTAAATTGAACTAAGTAGATGTGCCGATATGTCTTGTGTGTTAATATTTAGAGGTTGTCGAGGTGCACAATACAAATGTTTTCTTCGCAGAAAAATGCCTGTTCTACAGCAGGCCCGCCAGTATCTTATTACACCGAATAGGTTCAGTGGGATATCCCCTATTCCGCCTGTTTTATACCTTTTCTATTAATATCGTAGTTAGTGAGAAAAATGTTGTCGAATTACCGGTGTCCTTTGAGAATATGACAACGTTAAGAGAGGGTTTGATGGAGCAGTGGCCAGGTAGCGGAGGAACATGGTTGCTCTGCGGTGTCTCCTAGTGATACACACCGGGCAATAGTGCATCCCGAGCCGCTAGAGGGATACGGGCCTGCCGGGGGTGGCGTTGCGACAGCCAAGGCGTTGAGGTTCGGAGACAATGTCCTCAACATACGATTTTGTTGGAACGCAAACGTAACTATTTATCAGCTATAGCCATATGCAGACGATGTTACTGTTACCACAGGTAAAGTTAAATGTTTGAATGGATGGTAACAAATTATTTTTGGATTCAGTGCTAAAAGTCGTTCTCGGCTATTATGTATGATGACGGCAAATCACATTTGGACATGGATTGTCGTCTATTAAACTGGCTATACAGTAAGTTACATTGACTCATCTGTCCACGTTGTATTCGTGACCAACGATATCTGAGTTTTTGTGGTATATTATTTGATTAAACAGTAACCTAGGCTTGGTCTTTTCTGGGCTTTCAGCCCTCCCTTCTTTCTCATCTGGCTACTGCAGCCTGGGGTTTCGGCGACGTTGTTTATCACGCTACTTGGTTGATACAGAATGGCGGGTTTGAGTATCGCGCTACACATGACTGCCCCGTACACCTGCTAGTTTGATGCAGTGCATGACGTAGTCTATTTGTAGAATACCCTAATTTGGTTGAGTGTTAAATTAATAAAACGTTTATATTCTGGCAGATTTGGTATTTTTACCAATTTAGGCCAATGCCCTTACTGCATTGCTGTAGCTATACCCTGGTCTCAATTGGGATTCCCTGTATAAATAGAGGTTAAATTAAAGTATTGTAATTATCATGATACTCAGTAAAGGACAATTTCAGCAGTAATGTGATGTACTTTTCAAAGGTTTTCTATTCCTTTCTAGGTGCATAATCAGAAATACCAGACCAATATGGGGCATTGTGCCTATAGGGAGCACAGGGGCTGTTTCAGTTGTTTGACAAATACCAAATTCTCCAATTTATGGACAGGGGATAAGCTCCCCTCCAGACCACCTCCCTCACATACTTTGTGCCCCCTCATTCTTTGTGCCTACAGTGAAAATCTGAACAATAATAATACAAATATTGTGATATGAATACAAAAGCTGTATTTTGACTGTCTCTTGTTTCCTTTTTTGTTTCAGATGTAAAGATGTGAGTGTGGTCTGAGGCAGCTGTGATCCCATGCTTCAGCCCCCCCACCCACCCCAGCACCACACTAGAATGTACTTGAACTTGCCTCCAGTCGCGGCTTTGCACACAGAATGGAGGTCATCGTGCGGTGGTCTGCCCAGAGGCTTTAGCGGTCTGCCCCTGTGCTTCAATGACTCTGACAGCGACTTGTCCACCACTGGAACACCCATCTCAGAGAAGGTCCAGATGATCATAGAGAGCCTAAGGAGCACCCAGTCCTCACTCAACATGGGCGACGAGACAGAGGGGAACCAAGTGCTATCAGGGCAACCGGTACAGGAGGCTGGAGCCCGGGGCTCCCAGGGCCAAGGCTTCAAGGTCCGGAGGGGGCCTCCTGTGGTTATGGGACCCAAGCCCAAATTCAGAGGCCCTCTTCCTCTCACTCACACTGATAACTTGCTGGCACTGCCAGAAGTTTCCTATAATGTTGATTCGGAGAGTTCTGACGGCGATGACTCTGTAGATAGAGGCATCGAGGAGGCCATTCAGGAGTACCTGAAGGAAAAGGATGACCACAAACGCAAGGCTGAGCCAGAACCAGCCACTAATATTTTACAGCCACCGAAGATTCCCCGGAGGGAGGCTGCTCCAACCTTTCCAGAACCTACTAAACAACATTCCGACAGCAATAAGATTTTAACTGCCAGCAACCAGGTTCCGAGAAGTGTCAAAACAGAGACACACAACACAGCACTACCCATGAAAAAATGTTTGAAAAGTAAAATACCCACCTGCAAAGAGAATCCCTTTAAGAAACTGGACACAATAAGCAACACAGCGGTGGTAAAAAAACGATCTTTGGAACAGAAGAGAGGCCCCTCTAATTCCAACCCTCTCTCTGACAAACAGAAGAGTCCTGTACTGAAAGCAGTGAAGTTGGAGGAACACTTGTCTGACAGTGACAGCAGCAGCAGTAGTGATGACGGCATTGAGGAGGCTATTCAACGTTACCAGAAGGAGAAGAAGAAAGAGAGACATGAAGGAGGCCCTAAGTCCTCCAAACCCCTTCTCGTCCTCAAAGAGGAGTCAGACTCCAGCAGCAGTGATGACGGAATAGAGGAGGCCATCCGCCACTACCAGCTGGAGAAGCAGAAAGAGAAGGGTGTACCGACGCTCTCTCTATTTCTACCCAAACAAAAGCAACTGGGTAAAGCAGCGGCTCCCCTGCACTGTTCAGAGAGCACAAGCACTCAGGCAGCAGCCATGAAAAAACACAAACTGTCTAAGAAGAAGAAACCTGAGACTAGGGATTTAAAATTATCTCTACCCTCTCAAACTCCTGGTTCCTCACTCTCTCTTATCAGGAAGAGATTAGCAGTTAGCAGCCCCAAAGGGAATGGCCTCCTCTTGTCAACTAAAGTGGAGCCGCTGCGAGAGAGGGAGCAAGAGCAGCACACCACCCCATGCCCAGCCACTCTGAGGGTGAACACCACCACCACAGCTGAGCTGATGTGTGCTGAGGCCATTCTGGACATTTCTAAAGCTGTCATTAAAATGCCAGGGGCCTTTAACCCTAATGTAGCATCAGCAGGCCATATCAATATTAACAGTAGCTCCACGGAGTCCACCGCCACCACTTCTCTTATCTCCACAAACTGCCATGATGATGATGATGATAATAATACAAGTGATGATGAGAGCTCCATTGATAGTGAGGATGGGATCGAACAGGAAATCCGGAAGTTTCTTGAGAAGAAAGCCCAAATGCACAAACTGCCATCTGGGCCCGGCTCAGATGTTGGTACTACAAGTCCAGGTGGAACCAACACAATAACAGAACCAGAGAAAAACACCAAACTGAATCCGGCCCAGAAGAAAACACTGAGGCTATCTGTGAAGCAGAAAATAAATCTCAAAGAGGAAGGTGGCAGCAGGAGGGGTTCCAAGGAAGGAGAGAGTCATCTCAAAATGAAAGAAGAGGCACTCCGAAAGCATTTGACCAAGCATGACCAAAGGTCAAGGTCATCTGTTTCCACCCTGAAAAAATCCCCACTGAAATCAGTGAGGACCTCAGAGAGGAGGGGGGAACCTAAGAGTGGAGACAAGAGTAGCTCACTCGACAGTGACGAAGACCTGGACACTGCAATAAAAGACTTGCTCAAGACTAAGAAGAAGTTGAAAAAGAAGACTAGAGATATGAAGTTGAAGTCAAGGAAGGGCCTTGAGGATGAGAAGCAGTTGTCTAGAAAAACAGAGTTAAAGAAGCTGGGTATGGACCATGTGCCCAAGACTACCAGCCTTTTAAAAACTAGCCTTAAAATCACTACTACTACTGCCCAGAGTAGTAACAACAACAGAAAAAAAGGCACATTTAGTATGCATGTGTCACACTATCCACAGAGCAATGAGAAGAAAGAGCCCCTCAACCAGACAGATGAGATGGACCGATCTCAAGGGAACAGGAATGTAGAAGGCCTGTCAAGAGAGACTATCCCAGTTGTTCAGATCAAGGAAGAGAGCAGTTCAGTGGACAGCGACGACAGCATCGAACAGGAGATCAGAAAGTTCCTGGCAGAAAAGGCCAAGGTTTCTACTACCACAGTGAAAACAGATGATAGAGAGGAGATCGTGAATGGCAAGGGCAAAACAGCAGTCCCTCTCTCTGAGAAATGCATAAAATTGGAAAATCTGCTGGCTGAAATTCCAAGGATAGATGTTACTCAATTCCCTGACCTGCCTCGTCAGAGCAGTTGTGAGCAGAGAGGAGTTCCGGAAAGAGGAATCTTTCCAAACACACCCCCTATCCAACCAGTGCCAGGAAACCACACCCCAGAAACAGCCAGGGGGTCGTGCCTCCTTTCAGCCCTCACCCCCAGCTCCTATCCTCCAGCGCTGGAGCCTGCCAATGGCGCTGTGTCTGGGGCTGCCAGATCAGAGAAGAGGAGGAGCTCTAGTTCAGATCCAGAAAGCGGTGATACCCACCATAGTGCCAACTCTGAGATGGCAAGGGAGCACAGCTACAGGTCATTTCCCAGCACCAGCTACCCCTTGCCCAGGACTGACTCGGAGCAGTGGCGTAAGAGCCAAGTGATCCCCACCACTGAGACAAAAGAGAAGATCCATAACAGGAACCCATTCCAGTACAGCTCACCTAGTTTTGGTGAGAAGAGAGCCACCACTCCAGCGTATCAGTGTGTAGTACCAGCCAGTATCTATTCGCGTAGGAGGAATATTGAGCCTGCACCGGATACACCTGTCTCCACCCGTCCTGCTGCTGTACGGACTGGGAGCAGCATCAGATCACCACTGGTTCCATTCCACCGCCCCTCATCCTCAGAGACCACATCTACGTCGGCTGCCGTCTTCAGCTCCCCGTTCCCCAGCCTGACCAGGAGACCTACGGAGACAGGACCATCAGGGAGGTACTTCCTTCAGGGTCATGAGTCAGGCAGCCGCTGGGGTCAATCCCCAACCCTGACCCCGGGGCTGTCGGAGAGCAGCGTGGTACACGTGGCCAAGGACAAGACGATGTTTGTTGAACTGTTCACGAACGAGACCAACCACGTTCAGGTCATAAGCAGGGAGGTGAAAGTGAGTGAGGGAAAGGAGGAAAGGAGGAGAGACTTGCCAGCAGGAGAGAGTGAGAGAGAAAGGGAGTGCAGGAAGACAGAGCAGATAGGAAGACGAGGAGAGGAGTGTGTAGATGAGACCGACGTCAGCGAATCAGATGAGAGGACGAGCCCAGAGCAGCAGGGCTTTCACACTTTGTAAGTGCAGGCTTTTTTTCTTGTTTGTTAGGTCACATAGCGGCATCACATAATCTTTTTTTTAAAATTTTATATTAGTTAGCGTATTGAGTGTCCCCTCCTTCCTGGTGGATGTCATGTCAATTCAAGTACATTTGTTAGTTCGTAGGTTCCAATGGTTTGTTTGTTTGTTGTTAATACACACACACAAAGCCTCTTTTTATATGTTTGTACATTTTATACATCTATTTAAATACTCTAATGCAATGTCGTTGAGAATTTAAGACTAAAATGTTCCTTTTTTAATTTGTGCTCTTAGATGATTATTATTTTAAATTGTTATCATGGAATCCCTTAAGCAATATCAGCCACCGCCCTGAAACAACAAGCAGAGTGCATGAATGTTAGTTCCACCCAATGCACAGCTGTGTGTTGGTTGTTTCTTACAGGAAATAAGATGCTTATTTTTGTCTCACCGATGTTTCACTGACTGTTTTTGTAAAGATACAACATATGAAAATCCTATCGAAGCCCTCTTAAAGTTATCAGGCCAAAGATATAGGCCTAACCACCCAAATATACTATGAGTAATTGGTATAATAAAATATTGGGTCAAAATTAACAATTGAAGACATCATTTTACAGGGAGCAGTGAGTTAGTGTGTTGTAGCTCCATGGATGAGTGACTGAAGGGACTTATTTTTATCATGCAAATACATCAGACTGTATTCAACTAATATTTGTGTGTGTGTTTGTCCCCCTTGCCCTACTTGTAATTTGTCCATCGGCCAAAATCTTCCCTTTGCATTCTAATATAGTCTTCCTCTTTTTTTTTTAGTGGCATTAACACATTTAAACAAAAAAAAGTATCATATTCTCATGACAAGCAAGTCTAAACCTTGTCATAAAGTAGGCATATATTTATGTTTGTTCTCTTTTAAGGGTTCTGTCAGCAGTGGTTAAAATAACAAAAGCAACTAACCCCAGTCACAAATGCTGTTTTTACATGTGGTTTTTGTATATTTGTTCTGTCGCTGACAAATACCTTTTAAATTCATGAAGAGATTTTCCTCTACAATCATAGGCACATTTCCCATATCAATGGTTGATTTCCCTCTGACAAACTGTCAACAGCACACAAATCATCAAGGCTCTTTCTATTTCTTGACTTGCCATTTGGTTGTTTTTTGTTTGATGTTCTAGTAGTTTTCTTGAATTTTGTTACGTGAAAATATTATTTATTTTTGTTTATGGAAAAAAGGAGGAAAAAATAATTGTACTGAACATGCTGTGCATCGCCAGTTTTCATAAATAATTAGCAAAAATGTAACTTTTCTCCCTTTTCCCTGTCAAAGGAAGAAAACTTTGACTATCTTTTAAAGTGCAACTGTGTAATAAAGAGTGAATTTCATCAATAGTGGTGCATCTCTTATCTAATTCAATTAAAATGTATCCTCAACAATATTCTAAACACCTTGATATTCCTCAACAAAGATGGGCCATACATGCATTGCAGCTCTTCAAGGTGTTCTTATCAGCTGCTACTCTTCAGAAGGGCACTTTTCCACTGGAGAAATGTGCATTTCTGTTAAACCAACTGTCTAATTCTTGCTATATTATCTCTGTATATTTAGCTAATGTTAAAATCCTTAGTGTCCTCTGACCTCATATTACCAAATCAGAATTACTCAGCAGTGAGGGGTTCAGCAGTACCTTGGGCTACAATACATCATATTAGACAGACAGACTGACTTGGATACATGAATGAGTAACTCAAAGGCTTCTCTCTCTCCTTGATCTCTCAACATTTCCCCCTGGTAACAGCATGTAAAAGTCTGGTCTGCGGCCAGCCGGCCACACCGTTTACATTTCTCTACTGTTGAGAGTGATATGACCGTACTGGCTTCATGGTTATCATGATGTTCATAATGTCTAATGCATAAGCAGAGTGAGGATAGGAGTATGTGTTCGACATCAATTTTGCTCAGTCGCTGATTGCCAACCCCAAATTATAGGGCATGTTCCTCTGTCCAGGCTTAGCTGACACATGCCATATCTTACAATGCCTGGATAGGCATTTTACAGCACGTGAACCCCATGTTATAGCTATCTGGTGTATGACGGCACAGTCGATGACGTGGCACGCAACCATTGGTTGATGCATGCAACATCTGAGCAGGGGAATGCGACCATAATGAGTAGTCATTTATAATGCAAGGTGATGTGTAGATTAGTCTGTCTACATAAACATGCACTGATGTTTCCTCCCCTACTCTGCCTTGCCCCAGGTCTCTGTCCAGCTCCATTGACCCTGGTATCACCCTCAGCCCTTACATAGCATTGAACACAGAGGAAAGGAGCAAGAGGTTCAGATGGATGTGTAAAGCTGTTGCTGTAAATCAGCCAAAGGTACAGTGACGTACGGGGACAGTTAAGCACGTTGCACACTGTCCATACAATGCCAATCAAACACCAACTAAAAACAGATGGATAGGTGTGACTAGTGCTTAATTTGAGCCGGCACCACCCTGTTTGGCTGGATCCGGTACCTCTCATGGCATGAAAAATAATTGTCACTTTTTACAATGTAAAAATTAAAAGTTAATTTGAGTTACCTCTTCATTTATTGTCCTGCCCCAACCCACCCAAAAAAACGTAATGTGAAAAAGTTGATTTTCAGCCTGGGCCTGATGTTCCAAGAGTTGATTTGGGTTGGGCCAGCCCTGACTTACGACGTAACATTGTAACCTATGTTTGAGACCAATGCATGGCCATGGCTGTGTGAGTAGCATGCCTGTATCTCTCACAGAACTAAAATACTCCCAATGTGTAAGTGCCTCTACTCTCCTGCTCTATGCCACTACACAAATTTTCTTATGTGTTCCAGTACCTCCAGCTCCCTAGGGCACCCCTCTCTCCCGCTCACATTTTGTTCCAGTACCTCAAGAGCTCCCTAGGGCACCCCTCTCTCCCGCTCACATTTTGTTCCAGTACCTCAGAGCTCCCTAGGGCACCCCTCTCTCCCGCTCACATTTTGTTCCAGTACCTCAGAGCTCCCTAGGGCACCCCTCTCTCCCGCTCACATTTTGTTCCGGTACCTCCCGATTTACAAATTAAGTACTGGGTGTGCCCCTATGTTTTTGTTGGAGTTTATTAGGCATTGTAATGGGCAGTGTGCAAGGGGCTTTACAGTGTGTTCCAATCTGTCTGGAATAGGTTTGTGATGAATTGGTGTTTGTTGGCTTGGTTTGTTAACAATCGATTATTTCTGGGCTCTTTTTCAGAAGACCAAATTTGAGAAACCTGTGAAGAGAATGCTCCAATTTCTACCTCTATCCAGGTACATTTTGTAGGCAAATCTTGTCATATTTAACCTACTTGATAACACAATAGTACAACACATAGATACATAAAGGATTAGGCACAGACATGATTAAATTAGAAGATAAGGAGGGTTCATTGAGTGTAATTAATTATGTTTCTTTGCAGGAAAAATAAATCAACTGGGAAGTAAAGCAACAGAAGCACAGATGTTTTTTTTTACAGGAAGATCTTTCAAGATTTCTTATCAAACATTTAAATGCGTATATGCCATTTAGCAAATGCTTATATCCAAAGCGACTTAGTCATGCGGATGAAAACTGTTATTGTTGGTGAAGAGGGTTTGTCTGTTGTATGTGAATTGTTTGATTCTGAATTATGTTGGTTATGTTGAAATTGCACTTGTTATTGTTCAATGTTTTAATTATTTATGTTTGTTTAATATTAGGATACATTAATTTTTTTATTGGGCTATGGGTTCTCAATATTCAAATTGACAGTTGTTGAAGAACATTTTCAATTTCAATACATTTTATAGATTGACTTCTACATCACATTCATATTAATGTTAAAATATAATTTATTGAAGAAAAAAAAAACAGTTCTGAAAATCAACATATCCCCAAAAAATGTAGCTGTTACAGTATTTGGCTAGTATTTGACAATAAAATGTGTAGGCTACAAGAGAGTACAGTATGGTTCAGTAACTGTGGTATTACAATTCAATAAAGTTTTTGAATGAGCATTCAACTACATGCGTCGTCATGGGAGTTGTGGTCCAAAGGAAATTATTGACACGTGATCTAATGCGTACGAGACATCCAATGGACTTCAACTACCAGTCGCATATTTCTTTGACCTTCAGTGGGAGGGGACAACAAGAGCAAGCATGGCAGCTGGAGTTCTTACCAAAGGTACATTTTTATTTACATTATACAATCAATTCATATATTTTGGTTATGATTATGACATGAAATATATTTAGCATCTATTTTGCTACCTTGCAAGACTGTACAAAGACTACTGTATCCTCGTTATTAATTGACAATTCAATTACACGACCATTGCTAACGTTAGCTAGCAGTAGCATCAAGTTGGATGGCCAACGTTACAATGTAATGTTTTATATGTTGTAGTTAGCTGCTGTCTTTATCGTCTGACTGCTGGCTAACTGACTGCTGGTGGGTTTCTTGTAGGTTTGTGCGGGTTCCGCCAGCCCCGGATTGTTGCAGCCGGATACTCCTGTAGTGGACCTCTCTATGCGACTGCTACCGCAGTCAAAACACTTCCTTTGCAAACTGACAGCACGGGTAGGTCGAGTTGTCAGTGACACGTACAGTTAGCTGTCTTGCAGTAGTTCATGCTATGGATATTTAACACGAATTCATAAAGCTTCTCTACAATCACAAAGAACTAACCACTTCTCGATATTATCTTTTTTTTTTAAATAGCTGTCACTGACAAGATCCAGAACTTGCCTCTTGAAACGCCAGATTTCTTTCACTTGTCAGAACTCTTCTCCTTAAAAGATCTATTCGATGCCAGAGTGCACCTTGGACACAAGAAAGGCTGCAGACACAGGTTGGATGGCTGATTTTCATAGTTCATTTGACAGTTATGTTCTCATTGTGGTTCATATTGACCTTCTCTACCATATTTACTTTACTCTTGCATCAGAGTAAAGTAAAACCAGCTGGATTATCTTCATAGGGCAACATTAAAACATATACATATGATTTGTATTAACCTTTTATTTAACTAGGCAAGTCAGTTAAGAACAAATTATTATTTTACAATGAAGGCCTACCAGGGAACAGTGGGTTAACTGCCTTGTTCTGGGGCAGAAGGACCTATTTATAACTTGTCAGCTCAGGGATTCGATCCAGCAACCTTTCGGTTCCTGGCCCAACGCTCTAACCGCTAGGCTACCTGCCATCACAAAACATGCCTTGCAGATTTCATATACAGAGACAGACAGCATACTGTAGGTAAGAACAGGAGCACATTGTCACACAAACATTGATCTTGATTCTCTCTCCCTTCATCCTTCTCTACTAGACTGATGGAGCCCTATCTATTCGGCAGTCGTCTGGGCCAGGACATCATCGACCTGGACCAGACAATGGCGCACCTCCAGAGCGCCCTGAACTTCACCGCCCACATCGCCTACCGCGGCGGCATCATCCTCTTCGTCTCCCGCCGCCGACAGTTCGGCCACGTGGTGGAGAGCACGGCAGGGGACTGTGGAGAATATGCCCACACACGCTACTGGCAGGGTGGTCTGCTCACCAATGCCCCAATCCAGTACGGCTCGGGGGTCAGGCTGCCTGACCTCATCGTCTTTCTCTCAACTCTCAACAACGTCTTCCAGCAGCATGTGGGGGTCCGCGATGCAGCCAAGATGAATATACCCACGGTGGGTGTGGTGGACTCTAACTGCAACCCCAGCCTGGTGACATACCCGGTGCCTGGGAATGATGACACACCAGCCGCAATGGAGCTGTACTGCCGCCTCTTCAAGATGACCATCAACAGGGCCAAGGACAAGAGGAGGCAGATGGAGCTGCTCCAGGGTCTATCACCACCGGGCCTCACACAGGGTTCCTCGTGAGAGGCACTGGTGGAATTAATGAAGGGCCCCTTTTTGAGTTATTTGAAAATGCATTATTCAATTTTACTCCCTTGAAGTTAACCCTGACCTGAAATGATAGGATAGGTAAAATCTCTGCCTTTTGGTTAAGATCAAGTGTAGTATTTGAAAGCAAATAAATTGTTATTGGTCGGGTGTATCGAAATGTTTGTGTTCCTAGCTCCAACAGTGCGTCTAATAGTTCACAGCAAAACACACATCTCAAAGTAAAATAATGGAATTAAGAAATAAAAAAAATATTATGTTCATGTCAGATTAGGGATTTAGGTGCGGCAGGTAGCTTGGTGGTTAATGTTGGGCCAGTAACCGAAAGGTTGCTAGATCAAATCCCCGAACTGACAAGGTAAACATCTGTAGTTAGAATTTGTTCTTAACTGACTTGCCTAGTTAAAGGTAAAAAATATACAGTGCCTTGCGAAAGTATTCGGCCCCCTTGAACTTTGCGACCTTTTGCCACATTTCAGGCGTCAAACATAAAGATATAAAACTGTATTTTTTTGTGAAGAATCAACAACAAGTGGGACACAATCATGAAGTGGAACGACATTTATTGGATATTTCAAACTTTTTTAACAAATCCAAAACTGAAAAATTGGACGTGCAAAATTATTCAGCCCCCTTAAGTTAATACTTTGTAGCGCCACCTTTTGCTGCGATTACAGCTGTAAGTCGCTTGGGGTATGTCTATCAGTTTTGCACATCGAAAGACTGACATTTTTTCCCATTCCTCCTTGCAAAACAGCTCGAGCTCAGTGAGGTTGGATGGAGAGCATTTGTGAACAGCAGTTTTCAGTTCTTTCCACAGATTCTCGATTGGATTCAGGTCTGGACTTTGACTTGGCCATTCTAACACCTGGATATGTTTATTTTTGAACCATTCCATTGTAGATTTTGCTTTATGTTTTGGATCATTGTCTTGTTGGAAGACAAATCTCTGTCCCAGTCTCAGGTCTTTTGCAGACTCCATCAGGTTTTCTTCCAGAATGGTCCTGTATTTGGCTCCATCCATCTTCCCATCAATTTTAACCATCTTCCCTGTCCCTGCTGAAGAAAAGCAGGCCCAAACCATGATGCTGCCACCACCATGTTTGACAGTGGGGATGGTGTGTTCAGGGCGATGAGCTGTGTTGCTTTTACACCAGACATAACGTTTTGCATTGTTGCCAAAAAGTTCAATTTTGGTTTCATCTGACCAGAGCACCTTCTTCCACATGTTTGGTGTGTCTCCCAGGTGGCTTGTGGCAAACTTTAAACGACACTTTTTATGGATATCTTTAAGAAATGGCTTTCTTCTTGCCACTCTTCCATAAAGGCCAGATTTGTGCAATATACGACTGATTGTTGTCCTATGGACAGAGTCTCCCACCTCAGCTGTAGATCTCTGCAGTTCATCCAGAGTGATCATGGGCCTCTTGGCTGCATCTCTGATCAGTCTTCTCCTTGTATGAGCTGAAAGTTTAGAGGGACGGCCAGGTCTTGGTAGATTTGCAGTGGTCTGATACTCCTTCCATTTCAATATTATCGCTTGCACAGTGCTCCTTGGGATGTTTAAAGCTTGGGAAATCTTTTTGTATCCAAATCCGGCTTTAAACTTCTTCACAACAGTATCTCGGACCTGCCTGGTGTGTTCCTTGTTCTTCATGATGCTCTCTGCGCTTTTGACGGACCTCTGAGTATCACAGTGCAGGTGCATTTATACGGAGACTTGATTACACACAGGTGGATTGTATTTATCATCATTAGTCATTTAGGTCAACATTGGATCATTCAGAGATCCTCACTGAACTTCTGGAGAGAGTTTGCTGCACTGAAAGTAAAGGGGCTGAATAATTTTGCACGCCCAATTTTTCAGTTTTTGATTTGTTAAAAAAGTTTGAAATATCCAATAAATGTCGTTCCACTTCATGATTGTGTCCCTCTTGTTGTTGATTCTTCACAAAAAAATACAGTTTTATATCTTTATGTTTGAAGCCTGAAATGTGGCAAAAGGTCGCAAAGTTCAAGGGGGCCGAATACTTTTGCAAGGCACTGTATATATAGTCAAACATGGCCAAGGACTACTGCTAAAATGCTATATGAAGCACTGTTTTTCAGCAACAGATTTGGTGCATTTGTTGCTCTTTGTCTAGATTTATCTGGAGAAACTGAGGTTTACAAAGTATGTAATTGCAGTGTTTGCTCCATCAAACTGATCATGTTTCCAGATTATTTCTAACATTCAGCTTGACATTGTCTGGTCAAATAAAATAAAAAAGAAGCTATTTCTGTATCAAATTACATGAATGCACTCATACTATTTAATAAGTAAACGTTCTTTTCACTAAATATGTGTGGTCTCCTCGTGTGCTTTTTTGACATTCCAACTATTTACTTGAATTGTAATACCGGGCTAAAATCTTAGTGTTCCCAGTCATATAAAATCAATGTCCGAATTCATCTAACATCCTTATCATTGTAGCAATAAAATACAAAATGGCACTGGCATGTATAGTGGCTGTTTTATGGGTTCCTGACCAATTATACTATTTTCCGCTGATCTTAACTTTTTATTTTGTACATTGTTTCTGCCATTGTTTCATATGACCGAAAAGAGCTTCTGGACATCAAAACGGTGATCACACCTCAATTTGGATGACTCAGCCGCTCAAGACATACTGCTCACCCTGGACCAGGTCCTAATCCCCGACACCCGGAAGAGGAAAAGACAGAGATGTAGAGGCCGACATAGGGGCAGCCTGATGAAACTACCTCTACCCCCTGTTCTATTGGCGAATGTACAATCACTGGAGAACAAATGAGACAGGCTCCGTTTGAGAATGTCCTATTGTAATATCCTATGCTTCATGGAGTCGTGGCTGAACAAGGACATGGTTAATATGAATCTAGCTGTTTTTTCTATGCATCGGCAGGACAGAACGTCAGTGTCTCGTAAACCCAAGAGCAGAGGTGTGTGTCTCTGTTAACAACAGCTGGTGCACAATCTCGAGGTTCTGCTCGCCTGAGTTAGAATATCTCATGATAAGCTGTAGACCATACTATTTACCAAGAGAGTTTTCATCAATATTTTTCGTAGCTGTATACTGATCACCACAAACCGATGCTGGCACTAAGACCGCACTCAACAATCTGTATAGGGCCATAAGCCAACAAGAAAATGCGCTCCTAGTTGGCAGTGATTTTAATACAGGAAAACTTAAATCCGTTTTACCTCATTTCTACCAGCATGCCACCTGTACAACTAGCGGTAAAAAACAAGATAATCTTTACTCCACACACGCATACAAAGCTCTCCCTCGCTGTCCATTTGGCAAATCTGACCATAACTATACTCCTGACTCCATCTCAAGTAAGGATCCGCCTCTTTTTTTCAATTTTCGCCTAAAATGACAACACTGACGTTTGTGGAAATGTGAAAGGAATGTAGAATAATATTTTTATTTATTTATTTTTTAGTTTACCTTTATTTAACCAGGTAGGCAAGTTGAGAACAAGTTCTCATTTACAATTGCGACCTGGCCAAGATAAAGCAAAGCAGTTCGACAGATACAACGACACAGAATTACACATGGAGTAAAACAAACATACAGTCAATAATACAGTATAAACAAGTATATATACAATGTGAGCAAATGAGGTGAGAAGGGAGGTAAAGGCAAAAAAGGCCATGGTGGCAAGGTAAATACAATATTGCAAGTAAAACACTGGAATGGTAGTTTTGCAATGGAAGAATGTGCAAAGTAGAAATAAAAAGAATGGGGTGCAAAGGAGCAAAATAAATAAATAAATTAAATACAGTTGGGAAAGAGGTAGTTGTTTGGGCTAAATTATAGGTGGGCTATGTACAGGTGCAGTAATCTGTGAGCTGCTCTGACAGTTGGTGCTTAAAGCTAGTGAGGGAGATAAGTGTTTCCAGTTTCCAAGAGGCTGATGCAGCCTAAGAAAACAAGTCAGTATCTGGTGTGACCACAATTGGCTTCATGCAGCCTGACACCTTTCCTTAGCATGGAGTTGATCCACCTGTGGAATGTTGCCCCACTCTTCAATGGCTGTGTGAAGTGGCTGGAATTGGAACTCTGTCATGTTAATCCAGAGCATCCCAAACATGCACAATGGGTGACATGTCTGAGTATGCAAGTCATGGAAGAAATTAGACATATTCAGCTTCCAGGAATTGAGTACAGAACCTGGCAACAATGGGCCTTGCGATAATATTGTCTCGGTTTCTCTGTGCATTCAAATTGCCAACAAATATAAATTAAAAGTGTTGGTTTCATGAGCTGAAATAAAAGATCCCAGAAATGTTCTACACGCACAAAACTTATTCCTCTCATTTGCCAAATTTGTTTACATCCCTGTTAGTGAGCATTTCTCCTTTGCCAAGATAATCCATCCACCTTACAAGTGTGGCATCAAGAAGCTGATTAAACTGCACAATCATTACAGGTGGACCTTGTGCTGGGGACAAGACCACTCTAAAATGTACAGTTTTGTCACAACCCAATGCCACAGATGTCTGAAGTTGAGTGAGCGTACAATTGGCATGCTGACTGCAGGAATGTCCATGAGAGCTGTTGCCAGATAACTGAATGTTAATTTCTCTGCCATAAGCCGCTTCAAATGTCGTTTTGGAGAATTTCGCAGTACCTCCAACCGGCCTCACAACCGCAGACTAAATGTAACTAAGCCAGCCCAGGACCTCCACATCACCTGCAGAATTGTCTGAGACCAGCCACTTGGACAGCTGATGAAACTAGGTTTGCACAACCAAAGAATTTCTGCACAAACTGTCAGAAACCGTCTCGGGGAAGCTCATCTGTGTGCTCATCAACATCACCGGGGTCCTGACCTGACTGCAATTTGGCGTCGTGGGCAAATGTTCACCTTGGATGGTCACTGGCACGCTGGAGAATTGTGCTCTTCACGGATGAATCCCGGGTAGATGGCAGACAAGGTGTATGGTGTTGTGTGGGCATGGTGTGGTTTGGGCCGGCATAAGCTATGGACAACATCCAAATTAATTTTATCGATGGCAATTTGAATGCACAGATATCTTGAGATCCTGAGGCCCATTGTCGTGCCATTCATCCCCCGCCATCACCTCATGTTTCAGCATGATAATGCACAGCCCCAAGTTGCAAGGATCTGTACACAATTCCTGGAAGCTGAAAATGTCCCAGGTCTTCCAAGGCCTGCATACTCACCATACATGTCACCCATTGAGCATGTTTATGATGCTCTGGATCAATGTGTACGATAGTATGTTCCAGTTCCTGCCAATACCCAGTAACTTCACAAAACAATTGAAGAGTGGGAGAACATTGTACAGGCCACAATCAACAGGTTGATCAACTCAATGCGAAGATGTCACGCTGCATCAGGCAAATGGTCACAACAGATACTGACTGGATCCACGCCCCACCTTTTATTGACGCTATCTGTGATCATTCTGATACATTTATATTCTCAGTCATGTGAAATATATAGGTTAGGCCCTAATTTATCAATTTAATTTATTTCAATTTACTGATTTCCTTATATGAACTAACTCCGTAAAATCTTAATTGTTGCGTTTCTATTTTTGGTCAGTGTATATAAAATGTTGAGGGTAAATAATTACTGGTATTCATGTCAGTCATATCTCAAATGATCTATTTTCTCTAGCCCCTCGGCTGGGAAGCGTCCAATGAGGAACATTGGATACCACCATGATCATTTGGGTCCCACTGGCCAAGCTGATGAAACAAGAAAATAACAGCCTGTCGTTCCTCCCTGAAAGAATGGTGTGCACACCTAATGGTAAGCAATGGGTGGCCTTAATTCAGTCTGCATGAAATATATAGGTCTGTGATGAGAAATCATGCACCATGCTGAACTTGTGATGGACAACCTCTACCACATTATCTGAGACCTGCACAGCCACATACAAATGCATGCTCACAAGGCTGTTTTGAATGGTATGTCTGCGGCCTGTAATAACGGTTCATGGGTTCTAACTGTTTCTTCTGGAACTGGTAAGACTAATAGTCTCTGGGTTTATTCTTCCCTTCAGATGTAACTGTGGTGCCAATGCCACGGTTGTGCAATGACCGGGCAGACAAACTGACACATGATGGCTCTACTGCCCTGTCCAGCGGGTATGGAACTGGGCCAGATAAACCCTGACCCTCACAAGACGGACAGGGTATGTTTAACCTATAGACTGGTTGTTTAGCAACAACCGATGTGTGTCAATTATGGGGTAAAACACATGGGTTTGACTTAGATGATTGACAACATTTGAACTTTCATCTCAATGTTTATTGAAAACATAAATACATCTGCACAATGCCACAAGAGCTCTCTTCACAGTCCCCAAGTCCAGAACAGACTATGGGAGGCACACAGTACTACATAGAGCCATGACTACATGGAACTCTATTCCACATCAAGTTTGATTTAAAAAACAGATACAAAAAAACACCTTATGGAACAGCGGGGACTGTGAAGCAACACAAACATTAGCACAGACACATGCACACACAAACACACACACACACACACACACACACACACACACACACACACACACACACACACACACACACACACACACACACACACACACACACACACACACACACACGCACAATAAAATACGCACTATACATACACATGGATTTAGTACTATAGATATGTGTTAGTGGCGTGAGGGCACACAGTGTGTTGTGAAATCTGTGAATGTATTGTAATGTTTTTAAGATTGTGTAAACTGTCTTAATTTTGCTGGACCCCAGGAAGAGTAGCTGATTCATAATAAATACAAATACAAAATGAGCACTTGTCTCAAATACATTGAAAGTTGTTGGCTGGCTAGAAAATTTGAGCCATATTAACATTGACATGAAATCTGTGAAAATGCCTCTAAACAAGACATGGTCTCAACAAGAGAACTAGCTGAGATGTGTCACCTACGATTCCCCACATGGCAGCTTCTTGTCATTGTTGATAGCTATCTGACATGATAACACAAGCCTTCCGGCCACATCGACGCGTACGTCATATGTGACATTGTCAGCCAACCAGTCTAATTAAGAATTGTTAATCTTGGTGTAAAATGGATGCTGTAGAACTAGCAGCAAGGTACTTGGACTCACTACTTTATGTACTTTTAACTTTGTTGCCTTAATCAGTTTCCTTGTAGCTCTTCAAACCTAACCTATAGTATTTTGGATGTTAATTTCAGATGAAGAGCAGTCTGGAGGTGCAGCAGTAGCAACTGTGGTCGTAGTGGGGGATGACCAAGCCATAAGCCATGGTCATTACACTCCTCACTGGATAACGTACTGGCTAAGTGTATTGGTCTCTGACCAATCCGCCCCTCGAGGCGTTGCAGTCTGACTGTACGTGTTGAGCCTGTGTGATGAGGGGCGGAGAGTGAAAGATATTTATATACTGAGGACCTAGAACGGTGGGTACTTGAAATGATCATAGCTCTAACATTTGGCCACCAAGGAACCATTTAGACCCTCTGAAAAGGGTTCTTAGTGTACAGGAAGTGTTTGAACAGGAGTGAGCCAGTTAAAGAAAAAATATTTTGGTATTTATTGTTTTAGTCCATTGGTGACATTGTCCAAAAATGTTTTACTTATGTCAACAATGGAACAAACACCAATAACTGTGGTGGACTTTTCCTTCAAGATCCCTCACCCTCAGCAGTTGTGTTTCTTGTGTTAATATGTTTACTGACTGGTAACTGCCATTAGTCCAATACTTTGAGTTTTGATTGACTTTGATCTGAGGTCTACTTTTCTTGATCATTTTGGAGGATTGATAGGTCTTTTGGCTATTGTTTTCTCACCCATTTCCTGATTCTTTGACAGATTGCAGATGTGACGAAGAAGCCAAGATGTGGCCAGTTTCAAAGTTGAAGATTCAAGGTGATGGTAGAGAAAGGATTGTGCAGGCCACACTCTTGCCTGTTTATGGTGACATATTCTATAGCGTAGGGCCCTGTTTTGGGTTTTGCTGCATTAATATGTAATCTAAGGGATTACATTTTATTATATTCCTACAGATCTACACAACCTACCCCACATCTTCAACGTTAAAGTTATAGAAAATTTAACAAATTAAACACTGAAATATCATAATTTGGATAAGTCTCCACCCTAAACTTAGTACTTGGAAGCACCTTTGGCATCCATTAGTTCTGAATAATTTGGAATAAGATTCTACCAACTTTGCACAACTCTTACGGCAACAAGCACTGTGTACAAAACATTAGGAACACCTGCTCTTTCCATGACATGGCCTGACCAGGTGAAAGCTATGATCCTTGATGTCATGTTGAATCCACTTCAATCTGTGTAATGAAGGTGAGGAGATGGGTTAAAAGATTTAATACTTGAGACACATGGATTGTGTAAGTGTGCCATTCAGAGGGTGAATGGGCAAGATTGAAGTGCCTTTGAACGGAGTATGATAGTAGCTGCCAGGCGTATCAGTTTGTCAAAAACTGCAATGCTGCTGGGTTTTTCATGCTCAAGTTTCCCGTGTCTCAAGAATGGTCCACCGCCTAAAGGACTTCCAGCCAACGGCAGGCCTGTGGCCGAAAATGGGTCTTTGACGAAAGACGACAAAGGAGGCTGACCTGAATTGTGCAGAGTAACAGACTGGCTACAGTTAGTCAACTGACAGTCCAGTACAACATTGGTGCCCAAAGACCCAAAATAATGCACAACTCGTCGTACCTTGACACGAATGGGGTGTTGCAGTCGACGACCTTGGAGTTCCACTTTCAGCACAAAAAAAAAAAATGGGTTTCAGTGGACTAAGGAACAAACCATAGAGAATTTGAAAAACATTGCCTGGTCTGATGAATTCCAGTTCCTGCTGTTTCACGCTGATGGGAGGACTTCGGTATGGCGAGAACCACGAGTACATGCATCCATCATGCCGCGTGTCAACATTGCAGGTTGGTGGTGTGTTTTCATGGCACACATTGGGCCCCTTGATAAGTGGCACAATGTTTGAATGCCAAGGGATATATAAACATCATTGTCAATCGGGTGCATCCCTTCATGGCAGGAGTGTATCAATCTGTGATTTTTTTTTTTTTTCAGCAGGATAATGGCACAAGGCTTGGATTGTCCAGGAATGGTTCCACGAATGATGCATTCTGCTTAGTGCAGTAGCCTGCTCAGTCACCAGATCTCAATCCAATTAAGCATCTGTGGGATGAGATGGAACGAGCTATTCGGTATAGAGATCCACTACCAGCCAATTTGACACAACTGTGGGACGCATTGGAGTCAACATGGGCCAGCATCCCTGTGGAAAGCTTTCTAGACCTTGTGGAGTCCTACGCCAGACAAATTCAGGCTGTTCTGAGGGCAAAATCAGGTGCAACTTGATATTAGGAAGATATTCCTAATGTTTTGTACACTGTGCATGTTGCTGTAAGAGTTGCGCAAAGTTGGTAGAATCTGATAGGCACTGTATTTGGGTAGATGGATGATCATGTTAACCTCTGGACTGTGTACCCTTTATTTAACTAGGCAGTATTTTGTTCCAATTTAAGAATCAAATTGCCTTATGGACCAGATTTTTGGTTTTATCATGATGCAATTTTCAAGCTAATTCAAATCTCAAGCTGATCTCACTGGTTGAAACATATTTTCTTATGAGCGTTTCCCTTCAGATGCCGAAACATGTCACTATTACAATGCAATCTACTGACACTGGAGACTACAAGTGCACCTGTAAAATGAATATATTGGTGCCATGGACAGATGGATGGAACTTGAGGCGAGAACATGGTTGGTTGGAATGTGAATTGCGAAATACTGTCGGGGCGAACTACACAATGGTAAAAGACAGCTTTTTTCCCCTTAAGTGATAATGCCAGAGAAGCCGGTGTTTGGAGTATTTATTGGCACGGGTGTTAGGCCCATGACTAGGGCCGGCAAACCGTGCCAATATCCTCCACACCGGCTTTGAGTGCATATTCACTTTTATCAACATATTCAAATATATTCAAATAATGATTAACATTTTGATTTGATGAATTTGTTCATACTATTTCATCGTTCCACAAGACAGTCCCGTGTTTCGGTTGCCAGAGACGCGCCCCAGTCGTTCAATTTTTTGTTCTGTGTCAGTCGTTTATTCTTAATGTTCCATTGCCATGCTGGCTGGCAACCTTCTTATCCCTTGCTTGCTAGCTAGCCAACTACGGCTAACTTAGTCATGTCAAACAGTGCAGCCTGAATAGCTGCATTTGTTTAAGCTGTTTTGTGACATTTGTTTGGATAATGTTTATTGTTTATTTGGATGCATCATAGCAATGAGCTAATGAGGTGCGATATCGCCAGACAGTGGATTGCGCAATCAGATGGAACAGTAAATAGTAATTTAGATGGTGGTACAGACACTGGCTGGAATGCGGTTTTACCCAATCAGCATTCAGGATTAGCCCAACCTGTTGTATAATTCATAAAATACTGAGACTTCAATTGTTTTAGTCTAGAAAAATTGCCATAGTTTGGAGTGCTGTATTTTTAAAAAATGTTTCATCTGAGTAATATAGATTGGTTATGATCTATCACAAAAGCTCAATTGATCCCTCCATATTTCCATCTCATTTGACCTTGTCTGATGGACCATTCACACACAGATAAAATAGTAGTTTGTCCACATACTGTTACATCACTCCCATATTTTCATGGCATTACACCTCTACATTGACGTTCCCTGATAGAAGTTATAGACTTAACTACTCTTTAAAGTAGAATACTGTACAGTTAATTATCATTACATAGGCAAGGCCCTGAGAATAGACCAGACAGTTTCCTCCTTCACAAAATAAAGAATCCTTCCATAAAAATAAACTGCCTTTACTTTTAAATCATAATCCATTTGATTTTCATTCATTTTCACTTTCAGCCAGTGATTTACTAGTCTGTTTTACTCAAGCTTTTGGCATGTTTGTAAAAAAGTAGGATAGGAGGGGAAGTACCTCTAGGGTAAATAATAGGGTAGAGTTTGGACCTGCCTCACTCCTATGGGTAGGTCCTGGTGTTTTTTTTTCCCTGGTTAAGGTCGGTCTAAGGAAAAATGAGTTGTAGTCATTAGGGCATACCGTAGAAAATTATGTGAACAGTTAATACATTTGCATTTCTTACTGGACAACTTCAGATTGTCCATTTGTTTCAATCCATTTTCCTTTATTTGGTGTCAAATGAATACGACCCCGGCCTACATATGGCTCCCAGCAGCTATTCTGTGGTCCTCAGGAGTACTGTGTGTTGGAGATGGTCTTCCACAGCAGGGTTTTGAGGTTGTTGAGGACCAGCGAGTGGTGCACCTCCATCTGGCTAGCCAGGCCGCTGAGCGTCACACAGGTACGGAGCTGCTTCTCCAGGTCTATGCGGAGGTCCTGGGGCGCCCCAGACACCAGATAGTCCTGTAGCATCACACACACCTTGGCTAGGTTGGGCTGGACCACCTCTGTGTTACATTGCTTCACCAGACGATCGCAGGTGGCAGTGCAGTCACGCCCGAAGGTGCAGTCAGCGTTGGTCTCGCAGCGACGTCCCCGCAGGAACCTGCGAACCGCCATCTCGGACGCCACGCTGCGCAGGTCTGCCATCTTGCAGTCATACCTGAAATTATACCCCACGTGGCGCAGGCTGGTGTCACACATCAGGAAGCTGCCGTAGGCCCCGTGGAACACCTGTTGTAATTGATGGGGTACAGATGTTTAGTGTATAGATCATTATAAATCAGACAACTACACTTTCTATTCCCAATGATTATAAATTGTCTGTCCTCTGTCTAAGCTTGATATGTTTTATGTATTCACAGAGCCGCAACCAGTGGCCAAAAGGTCATATTAGCATGGGCAGTACCATTGGGCTTCCACTATTTTAATGTAGCCAACCCAGGGGGAAACTTCCAATTTCATTGGCTGATCCCTCCTGGTGATCCTTTTGGAGTCATGTTCAACCAGGTCATCAGGAGGGATGAGCCAATCGTGAAGAAAATTGACTACTTTAAAATGGAGGTGGCCTCAATGGCACTGCCCATGCTGTCACAGATGCTATAATGGCACAGATACAAAGATGAGTCCTCTATCTCTATGGCTCCTCCTATCTTATCTTTACCTCCTCTATGAACTCCAGCAGGCCGATGGTGATGCGGGCCCTCCGGGGCCACGCCGGGGCCAGCCACTGGTTCAGGCTGGAGCTCAGGGCCTCTGGGACTAATGCCTGCAGGTAGCTGGGGACCTCCAACCTATAGAGGGAGCTGTAGATTTAATGTAATATTATTTCTGGGTAAAGAAAATAATACATACACCAACAAGATGTGCATTTAATCCCAGATAATATAATTTGAAACCAATGAATACCAAATCAAACCACACATCCAAGACACAAATGTTTGTAGTGGCATTTCTTGAAAATTACAAGGACAAAACCAATTAAAATCAGCCAGTACAGTCATTCTTTAATTAAAACACTTATTTCCAAAGTGGTCCTTACCTGTGGCCCACGCGCTCAGTCACGTACAGGTCCCCGCAGAAGCCCAGCAGTTTGGGGGTATGCTCCTTCTCCTGCAGGGCTACCATCAGAAGGAACTCGTTGATCTGGAGGAGAGCCCACACAGACTTGGCTTCCGCCAGGGACACCTTGCGGTCCTTGTTGACATCGGCCAGGGTGATGACACGACCCACCAAGGTGGTGAGAGAAGGTTGCTCTCCCAGGTTAGACTGCAGGGAGGACAGAGAGAAGACGAAGTGAGAAACTGATATGTACAGGAGACCATGATGTTCAAACCTTGCAATCGAATGTTACAGTTTTTGTCCACTAAGCAACGGCGTAAATTTTTATTACATTTTTTATTTATTTCACCTTTATTTAACCAGGTAGGCAAGTTGAGAACAAGTTCTCATTTACAATTGCGACCTGGCCAAGATAAAGCAAAGCAGTTCGACACATACAACGACACAGAGTTACACATGTAGTAAAACAAACATACAGTCAATAATACAGTATTAACAAGTCCATATACGATGTGAGCAAATGAGGTGAGATAAGGGAGGTAAAGGCAAAAAGGCCATGGTGGCAAAGTAAATACAATATAGCAAGTAAAACACTGGAATGGTAGATTTGCAATGGAAGAATGTGCACAGTAGAAATAAAAATAATGGGGTGCAAAGGAGCAAAATAAATAAATAAATTAAATACAGTTGGGAAAGAGGTAGTTGTTTGGGCTAAATTATAGGTGGGCTATGTACAGGTGCAGTAATCTGTGAGCTGCTCTGACAGTTGGTGCTTAAAGCTAGTGAGGGAGATAAGTGTTTCCAGTTTCAGAGATTTTTGTAGTTCGTTCCAGTCATTGGCAGCAGAGAACTGGAAGGAGAGGCGGCCAAAGAAAGAATTGGTTTTGGGGGTGACTAGAGAGATATACCTGCTGGAGCGTGTGCTACAGGTGGGAGATGCTATGGTGACCAGCGAGCTGAGATAAGGGGGGACTTTACCTAGCAGGGTCTTGTAGATGACATGGAGCCAGTGGGTTTGGCGACGAGTATGAAGCGAGGGCCAGGCAACGAGAGCGTACAGGTCGCAATGGTGGGTAGTATATGGGGCTTTGGTGACAAAACGGATTGCACTGTGATATACTGCATCCAATTTGTTGAGTAGGGTATTGGAGGCTATTTTGTAAATGATATCGCCAAAGTCGAGGATTGGTAGGATGGTCAGTTTTACAAGGGTATTTTTGGCAGCATGAGTGAAGGATGCTTTGTTGCGAAATAGGAAGCCAATTCTAGATTTAACTTTGGATTGGAGATGTTTGATATGGGTCTGGAAGGAGAGTTTACAGTCTAACCAGACACCTAAGTATTTGTAGTTGTCCACGTATTCTAAGTCAGAGCCGTCCAGAGTAGTGATGTTGGACAGGCGGGCAGGTGCAGGTAGCGATCGGTTGAAGAGCATGCATTTAGTTTTACTTGTATTTAAGAGCAATTGGAGGCCACAGAAGGAGAGTTGTATGGCATTGAAGCTTGCCTGGAGGGTTGTTAACACAGTGTCCAAAGAAGGGCCAGAAGTATACAGAATGGTGTCGTCTGCGTAGAGGTGGATCAGAGACTCACCAGCAGCAAGAGCGACCTCATTGATGTATACAGAGAAGTCGGTCCAAGAATTGAACCCTGTGGCACCCCCATAGAGACTGGCAGAGGTCCGGACAGCAGACCCTCCGATTTGACACACAGAACTCTATCAGAGAAGTAGTTGGTGAACCAGGCGAGGCAATCATTTGAGAAACCAAGGCTGTCGAGTCTGCCGATGAGGATGTGGTGATTGACAGAGTCGAAAGCCTTGGCCAAAAAAATATTAGGCCTAATCTATGGATTTCACATGACTGGAAATACAGATATGCATCTGTTGGTCACAGATCCGTTGGGATTTGGTATTAGGATCCCCATTAGCCATGGCAAAAGTATCAGCTACTCTTCCTGGGGTCCACATGAAACATGACATAATACAGAACATTATTCAGACCCCTTGACTTTTTTCACATTTTGTTACGTTACAGCCTTATTTGTGTTTATCTCATCAACCTACACAAAATACCCCACAATGACAAGGCAAAAACAGGTTTTTAGGAATTTTTGCAAATTTATATAAAAACAAAAACTGATATCACATTTACATAAGTATTCAGACCATTTACTCAGTATTTTGTTGAAGCACCTTTGGCAGCAATTATAGCCTCGAGTCTTCTTGGGTATGACGCTACAAACTTGGCACTCCTGTATTTGTGGAGTTTCTCCCATTCTTCTCTGCAGATCCTCTCAAGCTCTGTCAGGTTGGATGGGGATCGTCGCTGCACAGCTATTTTCAGATTTCTCCAGAGATATTTGATTGGGTTCAAGTCCGGGCTCTGACTGGGCCACTCAAGGGCATTCAGAGACTTGTCCCGAAGCCACTCCTGCATTGTGTTGGCTGTGTGCTTAGGGTCGTTGTCCTGTCCCCAGTCTGAGGCCTTGAGTACTCTAGAGAAGTTTTTCATCAAGGATCTCACTGTACTTTGTTCCGTTCATATTTCCCTCATCTCCCAGTCCCTGCCGCTGCAAAACATCCCCACAGCATGATACTGCCACCACCATGCTTCACCGTAGGGATGGTGCCAGGTTTCCTCCAGATGTGACGCTTGACATTCAGGCAAAATAATTCAGTCTTGATTTCATCAGACCAAATAATCTAGTTTCTCATGGTCTGAGAGTCTTTTAGGTGCATTTTGGCACTCTCAAAGCAGACTGTTGTGCTTTTTACTAAAGAGTGGCTTCCGTCTGGCCACTCTATCATAAAGGAACTCTTGGTGGAGTGCTGCAGAGGTGGTTGTCCATCTACACAGAGGAACTCTGTAGCTCTTTTAGAGTGACTATTGGGTTATTGGTGGTTCCAAACTTCTTTCATTTAAGAATGATGGAGGCCACTGTGTTCTTGGGGACCATCAATGCTGCAGGATTGTTTTAGTACCCTTCCCCAGATCTGTGCATCGACACAATCCTGTCTCATCTCTCTTTGGACAATTCCTTCAACCTCATGGCTTGTTTTTTTTTCTGACATGCACTGTCAACTGTGGGACCTGAAATAGACAGGTGTGTGCCTTTCCAAATCATGTCCAATCAATAGAATTTACCACAGGTGGACTCCAATCAACTTGTAGAAGCATCTCAAGGATGATCAATGGAAACAGGGTGTACCTGAGCTCAATTTTGAGTCTCATAGCAAAGGTTCTGAATACTATTGTAAATAAGCTATTTCTGTTTTTATTTTTAATACATTTGCAAAAATGTTTAAAAACCTGTTTTCGCTTTGTCATTATGGGGTAATTTGATCCATTTTAGAACAATGCTGTAACGCAACAAAATGTGGAAAAAGGGAAGGGATCTGAACTTTCTGAATGCACTGTACATTTAAAATGTCACACACAGCCTACATATCAGTACATACACACAATTTCTAGGTCTAATACATAGTACAGTGCAAATTACACTACAATACAAGATATATAAAAAACATTTATTTGCCACACATGACCACACAGCTGGGCAGTAGTCCAGGTGCAAAATAAAATAGGACCTGTCTGGTCGTCTGAGATGTCAAGAAGGCAGAGCAACAACCTATCATGGACAGACCTCTTCCCATTTTAGCAGCCATTGAGTGATTCTTTTTTGACCATGACAGCTTACCATCTAGGGTTACACCCAGCAGTTTTGTCTCCTTAATTTGCTCAATAGCCATATTATTCAACAATAGATCTAAAAAAGGTTTAGAGTTGCATACGTAATTTGCACTAAAAAATATGCTTTTAGTTTGAGATTTTTAGCACAGGCCTATTGCTAGTTACCCACTCTAAAACTGAAGCGTCTGAGTTATTTATTTTACTGTTGCAGCCGACATGTATATTGTTGAGTCATCAGTGTACATTGACACACAGGCTTTACTCAAGGTCAGTGAAAGGTCATTTGTAAAAACAATAATGGCCCAAGCCGGCTGCCATACGGTAGAGCCCCTATAAGCACACTGAAAGTCTGTTGTGAATTTGTTTTCTGTAAGCTATAAAAACAAAGAGAGTCGCACACTATATATATATATATACACACACACACACACACAGTTGAAGTCAGAAGTTTACATACACTTAGGATGGGGTCATTAAATTTGTATTTTCTTTTTTTTAAACCCCCTTTTCTCCTCAATTTCGTGGTATCCAATTGTTAGTAATTACTATCTGCTTCTTAACACAGCGCGCATCAAACCCGGAAGCCAGCCGCACCAATGTGTCGGAGGAAACACCGTGCACCTGGCGACCTGGTTAGCGTGCACTGCGCCTGGCACGCCACCGGAGTCGCTGGTGCGCGATGAGACAAGGATATCCCTACCGGCCAAACCCTCCCTAACCCGGACGACGCTAGGCCAATTGTGCCAAAGAACACCATCCCAACCGTGAAGCATGGGGGTGGCAGCATCATGTTGTGGGGGTGCTTTGCTGCAGGAGGGACTGGTGCACTTCACAAAATAGATGACATCATGAGGAAGAGAAATGATGTGGATATATTGAAGCAACATCTCAAGACATCAGTCAGGAAGTTAAAGCTTGGTCGCAAATGGGTCTTCCAAATGGACAATGACCCCAAGAATACTTCCAAAGTTGTGGCAAAATGGCTTAAGGACAACAAAGTCAAGGTATTGGAGTGGCCATCACAAAGCCCTTACCTCAATCGTATAGAAAATGTGTTGGCAGAACTGAAAAAGCATGTGCGAGCAAAGAGGCCTACAAACCTGACTCAGTTACACCAGCTCTGTCAGGAGGAATGAGGCCTACAAACCTGACTCAGTTACACCTGCTCTGTCAGGAGGAATGGGCCAAAATTCACCCAACTTATTGTGGGAAGCTTGTGGAAGGCTACCTGAAACGTTTGACCAAAGTTAAACAATTTAAAGGCAATGCTACCAAATACTAATTGAGTGTATGTAAACTTCTGACCCACTGGGAATGTGATGAAATATATCATTCTCTCAACTATTATTCTGACATTTCACATTCTTAAAATAAAGTGGTGATCCTAACTGACCTAAGACAGGGAATTGTTACTAGGATTAAATGTTAGGAATTGTGAAAACTGAGTTTAAATGTATTTGGCTAAGGTGTATGTAAACTTCCCACTTCAACTGTATATGGATTGTGTGACACTTTGTTTTTATAGCTTCCAGTTTATTCACCGTTAGTCAGCACCTCTACACTAAATCATCTTCTCTGGGTGTGTGCCAGTTCATGATTTTTAATTTGTTTTCTGTAAAATAAACGTATTTGATAAAACACAATCTTCCCCAAAGTTTGCTAAGCACTTGTAACAGGCTGATTGGTCGGCTGTTTGAGCCAGTAAAGGATGCTCTGCTATTCTTGGGTAGTGGAATGACCTTTTCATCCCTCCATGTTTCAGGGCGTATATGCCTTCTTCCAGGCTTAAATTGAAGATGTGGCAAACAGGAGTCACAATGTACTCTGCTACCAACCTCAGCAATTTACCTTGGTGTAACTCAAAACTACAGTGCTTGTCTTTCACTATTTTGTCCACTATTGTCAAGTAATTATTTAATCAGTGTTCATAAATATAATTGGAATGTATCTGTCTGACACCCAGAGGTTGTAAAGTTCTGGTCTTAAATAAAACAGACAGAATTCCCAGCTCACAATTGATCAGATCCCAATTTCTTTGCGAGAACTCTCACAAATACATTTCTTCTTATACCATCCTAAACTATGAACATACATACATACATACATACATACATACATACATACATACATACATACATACATACATACATACATACATACATACATACATACATACATACACGCACACACACCAACATGGATTTTCTCATGAGTCTAACCACAGTTTATAACCCCTCAGCTGACCGTTCCAGGCTCCCCCAGACACTAGAACTCTGGAGGAGCTCTCCCTGTCCTCTCTTATCTCCACATACATTCCTTTCTTCCTAGGTCCATGCCATATAACCCCTTCCTAATTAACAAACATAATTTAATACTACAAGAAAGACAGGGTAGAATTCTTGCCAGCTATAGTGCAGTATACCTTATTTAGTCATTATTGATAAAAATCCCATAACGATTATGCATGAATATGGAGGCTCAGTATTAAATACTTGTTGTTTGCATGTCATACCTACGTTTGCTAATCTTGAAAACAAAAAAGTTATTCAAGTGGTTGGGAAAATCAAAGGATTTTGTTATGAACAAGCCATCTGCCTCAATGAAGGATAGAGCCGAGTTTGCGTTTTTGACAAAAATGTATTCACCTTTGTTCCATAGTATAGTTTCTTATTTTTGTTTAGTTACGTGATTTCTCAATTTACTGTATGTTTACCAGTCTGCTTTGTTGTCAGACTTTTCCCTCTGCCTCATCCCTCTCAGCCATAGTTTTTCAATTCCTCATCTATCCATGGGGATTTCGCAGTTCTAACAGTCAGTTTCGTGATGGGCGCATGCCTATCAGTAACCAGAAGAAGCATTTTCATAAATGCAGCATCCGAATGTTCCTCATTAGACAAATCAGACCAACAAATATTTTTCACATCTTCGACATAGGAATTATTGTTCATTACAATTTTAGGTCCAGTCTTTGGAATATGTTTTTTCTAGATATGGCTGCATGATCAAAAATATATGAACACCTGCTTGTCGAACATCTAATTCCAAAATCATGGGCATTAATATAGAGTTTGTCCTCCATTTGCTCCACTCTTCTGTGAAGGCTTTCCACTAGATGTTGGAACATTGCTAGGGGGGCTTGCTTCCATACAGCCACATGAACATTAGTGAGGTCGGGCACTGATGTTGGGCGATTAGGCCTGGCTCGCAGTCGGCGTTCCAATTCATCCCAAAGATGTTCGATGGGGTTGAGGTCAGGGCTCTGTGCAGGATAGTCAAGTTCTTCCACACCAATCTTGACAAACTATTTCTGTATGGGCCTCACTTTGTGCACGAGTGCATTGTCATGCTGAAACAGGAAAGGGCCTTCCCCAAACTGTTGCCACAAAGTTGGAAGCACAGAATCATCTAGAATGCCATTGTATGGTGTTGTTTTAAGATTTCCCTTCACTGGAACTAAGAGGCCTAGCCCGAACCATGAAAAACCATGAAAAACAGCCCCAGACCATTATTTCTCCTCCACCAAACTTTACAGTTGGCACTATGTATTGGGCAGGTAGCGTTATCCTGGCATCCACCAAACCCAGATTTGTCCGTCGGATTGCCAGATGGTGAAGCGTGATTCATCACTCCAGAGAACGCGTTTCCACTGCTCACCTTGCTTTTCTGGTTGGCTGGCAAGTTTCACCATCCAATTATTTCAGCTCTACAGGAGTGCAAATTTCACCATGGCACGGACTAGCCTAGGCAGCCGATATGATAGGAACATAGGAGTTATTAGAATGTGGCAAATATTAGTCAATTTTTGCATGCTGGCTTTTGCAGGCTATCTGAGACATGAAACAGATAGGTGGGATGGCATACAAATGCCAGCAATGTATTAACGTGCAATTTGCCTGAATGGATAATGGTAACACTTCAACCACTATATTTTTATTAGACACTGGGTTTTTCTGAAAAACTGTTTAGGTGTGAATTCATTACATCCAGCTGTTTTTAAATCGACTCAAGATAGTTAAATGGAAACGCAACCTAACAGGCAATTGTCACATCTATTTTCTATTCAAATGTTCTACATGTTGACAAAAAAAAATCACTGGACAAGTTAATGGAAACATAGCTATTGTCTGTAGGAGCAAACTATTTTCATGAATGGGGTGGTGTACCTAATAAACTGGCCACTGAGTGTATATAATGCTATTTAAAGAAAAAAAATAGACAACCAAAAACAGTTCACTTTTCAGTTCAGTTAGTCGTACACACCATAATAAAAACGAGACTGTGAGGAATGATTGAAATGTGCTAGATTTCTTCCATGATATTATTCCCTTCCCCACTCTCAGCCCATCTCTATACGGCTGAGAGTGGAGCCATTGTACTGACAATGACGTGTAGGGTTATATTTGGCACGGGGCTTCAGCCCCTAACCTCTCTCTGCCTCTCCCTCCCTCTCTCCCTCCCTCCCCCTACCGCCTCGTTCCATCACACAATCTATTCTCTATCTCCCTCCTCTCTGATTGAGGGGTTGAGTTCATTTGCATTTTGAATGTGCATGCCTGTAACACAGCCTGTACCAGAAAACACCAGTTCCCTATAGATGGGTTAGTTGACAACGTCACGAAAACGATGTGCGCTTCCATGGGGCAGATGTCATCCTGTTGTTGTGATTTTGGATGGCCAGGTTGCTAGCAAGAATGGCAAGAAACATGCTCCGTTCAAAAAATGCAGAACTAAGAACAGATGGTTCACTCCAGACCTGACTGCCCTCGACCAGCACAAAAACATCCTGTGGCGGACTGCAATAGCATCGAATAGTCCCCGCGATATGCAACTGTTCAGGGAAGTCAGGAACCAATACACACAGTCAGTCAGGAAAGCCAAGGCCAGCTTCTTCAGGCAGAAATTTGCACTTTGTCACTGACCATCTCGAATCCCACCGTACCTTCTCCGCTGTGCAATCTGGTTTCGAGCCGGTCACGGGTGCACCTCAGCCACGCTCAAGGTACTAAACGATATCATAACCGCCATCGATAAAAGACAGTACTGTGCAGC
Source organism: Oncorhynchus mykiss (assembly GCF_013265735.2). Classification (NCBI taxonomy): domain Eukaryota; kingdom Metazoa; phylum Chordata; class Actinopteri; order Salmoniformes; family Salmonidae; genus Oncorhynchus; species Oncorhynchus mykiss. Next base: position 18,566,466 of record NC_048569.1, on the reverse strand, counting down.
CGTCTTCATCGACCTGGCAAAGGCTTTCGACTCTGTCAATCACCATATTCTTATCGGCAGACTCAGTAGCCTCGGTTTTTCTAATGACTGCCTTGCCTGGTTCACCAATTACTTTGCAGACAAGAGTTCAGTGTGTCAAATCGGAGGGCATGTTGTCCGGTCCTCTGGCAGTCTCTATGGGGGTGCCACAGGGTTCAATTCTCGGGCCGACTCTTTTCTCTTTATATATCAATGATGTTGCTCTTGCTGCGGGCGATTCCCTGATCCACCTCTACGCAAACGACACCATTCTGTATACTACCGGCCCTTCCTTGGACACTGTGCTATCTAACCTCCAAACGAGCTTCAACGCCATACAACACTCCTTCCGTGGCCTCCAACTGCTCTTAAACGCTAGTAAAACCAAATGCATGCTTTTCACCGTTCGCTGCCTGCGAACGCCCGACTAGCATCACCACCCTGGATGGTTCCTACCTAGAATATGTGGACATCTATAAGTACCTAGGTGTCTGGCTAGACTGTAAACTCTCCTTCCAGACTCATATCAAACATATCCAATCTAAAATCAAATCTAGAGTCGGCTTTCTATTCCGCAACAAAGCCTCCTTTAATCACGCCGCCAAACTTACCCTAGTAAAACTGACTATCCTACCGATCCTCGACTTCGGCGATGTCATCTACAAAATAGCTTCCAATACTCTACTCAGCAAACTGGATGCAGTTTATCACAGTGCCATCCGTTTTGTTACTAAAGCACCTTATACCACCCACCACTGCGACCTGTATGCTCTAGTCGGCTGGCCCTCGCTACATATTCGCCGCCAGACCCACTGTCTTCAGGTCATCTACAAGTCCATGCTAGGTAAAGCTCCGCCTTATCTCAGTTCACTGGTCACGATGGCAACACCCACCCGTAGCACGCGCTCCAGCAGGTGTATCTCACTGATCATCCCTAAAGCCAACACCTCATTTGGCCGCCTTTTGTTCCAGTTCTCTGCTGCCTGTGACTGGAACGAATTGCAAAAATCGCTGAAGTTGGAGACTTTTATCTCCCTCACCAACTTCAAACATCTGCTATCTGAGCAGCTAACCGATCGCTGCAGCTGTACATAGTCTATCGGTAAATAGCCCACCCAATTTACCTACCTCATCCCCATACTGTTTATATTTCTTTACTTTTCGGCTCATTTGCACACCTGTACATGACCATCTGATCATTTATCACTCCAGTGTTAATCTGCAAAATTGTAATTATTCGCCTACCTCCTCATGCCTTTTGCACACAATGTATATAGACTCTCATTTTTTTCTACTGTGTTATTGACTTGTTAAATTGTTTACTCCATGTGTAACTCTGGGTTGTCTGTTCACACTGCTATGCTTTATCTTGGCCAGGTCGCAGTTGTAAATGAGAACTTGTTCTCAACTAGCCTACCTGGTTAAATAAAGGTGAAATAAAAAAAATAGAAAAATTAAAAAATGTGGGGAATCGTAAGTGGCTCATTTCAGCTTGTTATTGATACTATGTTTTGACTGATTTCAAGTCAATGCTAATATGGTTCAAATTCACTAGCTAGTTAACCAACAATTAACGATTTAATTGAAAGACAAGTGCTCATTGTACAAATGTATTTAAGTTTTCAATAAACATCGTAGACTAAATATAGCTTCTATCTTAGCCAACCCTGTCTGTTTTTCCCCATAGTTACACACACCTCAGTTTTGTTGCTAAACAACCAACATGTCTATTGTGGAAAGCTCTTCTATCTAATCTAACTGTGAGGATGGACAGGAAGTAAAATGGGCAAACAGACCTTGAGAAAGCTGTGCAACATCTCTCTGAACTCATCCATGGAGGTCCCGCGGGTGGGCTTGTCAAACAGGGTAATTTCCTGTCTCAGTACAGAGTCGGGAGCCACATCCCCCTTCAGAGGCTCTTCTAGACCACACTTTATCACCACAGGCCTGTCCTTCCACAGACCACTGTACACCTAGAACCACAGGTAAATATACTCATTACATAGAGACAGAGTAGATAGAGTGTGTGTGCATGGGTATTACCTGATGTGTGTGTATGTGTTACCTACTTGGTGTGTGGAAGAGGTGGACATGCATCGCTGCAGGGTCAGGCTCCTCTCCTCACACAGGGCCTTGCAGGACGACCCTGAGATAATGCCTCTCCTGTAGTGGTCACACTGAGACAGACAGACAGGAAACAGGAAAATACGTCATCACATTATCAACAGGAAGAGGATCCAAGGATCCTACAATATAGCAGGTTAGGAGAACTTACTTAGCAGGTTAGGTGAATTAGGTAAAGGTTAGGAAACAGGTGAGCTAAAAAAAAATACAGCTTTTGTCAAATTGTCAAATGTGAATAATTGTATCTCTCCCTCATATGTACTATGGCCTAAATCCCAGGTGGAGATACCCACCTACACGCAAACCATCGTTTTTTTTTATACTGTAGATAACAATGGTGAGAATTTTCCAGTTTCCGCACAGATGTCAACTTATTTTCACCCCCTGTGAGATGGCTTATGTGTTCATACACATGTATCGGTTATATTTGGTCCACCCTGAGCTTGGCACCATTGTTGGCAATGTGTAGCGATATACCCCAACCCCCAAAAAATATCTGGAAAAGACTGTTCGCATAAGCAGAAAGGAGAAGTAAAGTCAGTGCATAAATTAGCATGTGTGGGTGTGAGATTATCTTGTTTAGGAAACATCCAGGCAAAACATCCAGGCAGCACGCCAGCCTGTAGCTAAATCCACTGCTCCAGTCGCTAGTGCCACAGTAAGATGAGTTCCACCCAAACAGTTTCACTCTTGCAAAGCAAAATTGACAAATAAAGACTATAGGCTGTGACCTCCTTCTCCACAGTATAACAGTTGCTATGGTAATATGACTTCATTTTGGCCACTTTGGTTGCGAGCCAACCAATTAAAGGCCCAGTCGTCCTTAATGTCACACTAATGTGCAAATTAGCCTAGCGGGACACACAAAACAATGACAACACTCTTCTCTCACTCCTTCCTTCTCTCTTTTACACTCTCCATCCCGCTATCTCCTCTCTCCATGTTCCCCCTTTCCAGACACTGTTTTCCCTGTTTGTATGTCCTGAGACAGACAGCCTGCCTCTCCCTCTCACAGCATAAGGAAGAGTAGGGCACGATAGTACTGCCTTATTCATCACAGTAACACTATACATAGATAAAGACACCAAAACAGGACCACCTCAGGCTGGCCATTCATCTTTACCCTTCCCCTCTCTCTCTTGATCCTTTACTTCTGAATATGTGTGTGCTGACTGCTGAGCAACAAACACTCCCACTTCAGAGTATACATGTAATATTTCACAGGGATCTCGCACTTCCTGCTTAAATTCAACCTGAAATGTAAAATATGTGACGAGGGAAATGACTGTGCTGACGTTGTTGATCTGGGAATGATTGGTTACTTCTCACCACTGTTTTTCACAGGGAACAATGCTTAAGGAAACTAGAGTAGAGTCACTTCTCCTGTGGCCTATCATTAAATGGCACCCTATTCCCTATTTAGTGCACACATTTTGGACAGAGCCTGAGTAAATAAGATGACATTTTGGATGCAGGCTCTCTGTTACATCACTGATTTCTCATCCAGTGTTACTCTTATCAGGTATTCTGTGAATTACTTTTTCCTGGTCCAAATTTGCTACTCTATAACAGTGGGGCAAAAAAGTATTTAGTCAGCCACCAATTGTGCAAGTTCTCCCACTTAAAAAGATGAGAGAGGCCTGTAATTTTCATCATAGGTACACTTCAACTATGACAGACAAAATGAGAAAGATAAATCCAGAAAATCACATTGTAGGATTTTTAATGAATTTCTTTGCAAATTATGGTGGAAAATAAGTTACAGGCCTCTCTCATCTTTTTAAGTGGGAGAACTTGCACAATTGGTGGCTGACTAAATACTTTTTTGCCCCACTGTATAGGAGGAACCATCCTGCACTCAGCAGTCACTGACACTAAATACAGATTACCCTTTGTCTCATTCACTTTTTCCATCTGTCCATTTCCAGACCTTAGTGTTCCATCTTCCACCCACAGCTTGCCCTTCCAGTCCCTTTATATTTTCTTCCAATCCATGACTCCCACGCTCTCTCTTTCTCCTTCCTTCGTAGGAGGTGTCAGGGTGTTCACGCTGTTTCATACTTACAATGACCATGTGGCAGACGTGTCCTCGGCAGAGCTCTGAGTAGGAGGCGTACTGCATGTAGAGGACCCAACTGGCTACCAGGATCCCCAGCCAGGCCAGCAGCAGGTACTTCACCTTTAACGCCGGGAGACGACTCTACACAGGAGAGGAGAAGATTACACATTGACCAAAGTCCACAGTCCTACAGATATGTGTCTTCTGCTTTATCCCAAACAAGACACACATATTGAGGAAGAGAGGGGTTTTAGGCCAGAAAGACACTGAGAAATCTAAGCAATCATTATAATATGGTCTTGTGGAAGACATTTTTATCCAAGGCGACATACAGAACTATCAGCATGGCCATTGCGGGGAAGAAAATGCACAACCCTGATTTGGCCAGCAGCATGCTCTAACTCAATGACCCATTGGAACCTGTATTTATTTAAGGACAGACGCTGGGAGATGAGAAGCAAGTACAGGGAGTCAACATTTAATAAATATCTGACATGAAACAGGACAGCGTCTGAACAGGGGAAACAACAACAATAATGCTGACACGGAGATCAAACCGAGGAAAAGACAGATATAGGGGGGAAAAAAATCAACAAAGTAATGGAGTCCAGGTGAGTCCAAAGAAGCGCAGATGCCTGGCGTCCTCGAGCGCCAGGCAGGATGAGCGGGAGCTGGTGTGAGTACCCCACCCCCTCTAGGGGTGCTACCCGGCGTCCCACCTGGGTGAGCCTGATGGGCCGGCCAAGACATGGGAGCCGGCTTGGGCATGGAAGCCTGACGAGCTGGCTGAGGCGTGGGAGCCTGACGATCCCGCTGAGGCGTGAAAGCCTGACGAGCCGGCTGAGGCGTGGGAGCCTAACGAGTCGGCTGAGGCGTGGGCCTGACGAGTCAGCTGAGGTAAGAGCCTGCCGAGCCAACCGAGGCAAGAAAACCTCTCGAGCCAACAATGGTGACAGGTGTGTGTAATGATGGGCAGACTGGCACCCTCGAGCGCCAGGGAGGGGGAGCAGGAGCATGTGTGGCAATTTACTGTTGGCTGTAGTGCCATATCAGAGAGGGGCATCTACAAAGTTACATTTTAAACAGATGCCCTCTTGTTGAACTCTCTAATGTGCAAAGACATTTGAGTCTTGCCATTCCTGGCACCTTTCTTTTACTCCTCAAACGTTCATTGAGTATAAGGTTTGGTTGTCACAAAATGACAACCTGGTCTCAGAGCATTTTGTATTATGCTGTACGCAAACCTGAGAAACTCCATTTAGTATGTTATGTTATGTTTCGTATGGCATGTATTAATTTGTGGATGTCCATCCCCCATTTCATATGATATATTCTGAATTACAATTTGTATTGTATGTTACGAATTTGAAAAACGTACAATATTTTAAGAATTTGAAAAATGTACAATATGTCACAAATTTGCAAAATGTAAGATATGTTACGAATTCTAGCTAGGTGGCTAACGTTACCTAGGGGTTAGGGTTAAGTTTAGGAGTTAGAGTAAAGGGTTAAGGTTAGGGGAAGATAAAAGGGTTAAGTTTAGGGGAACGGTTAGCAAACATGCTAAGTAGTTGCAAAGTAGCTCAAAAGTAGTAAGTAGTTGAAAATGTGCTAAAATGCTAAAATTGTTCTTGATAATATTTGAACTCACAACCCTTGGGTTGCTAAACATTCACGTTATAGGCCTACCCAGTCACACCAACCATCCTTTGTTTTTGTCTTAAGTAACCATCTGTTTTATGTAACCATACCAAACATAATATATCATCCTAAATGGAGTGTCCAGGATTTATACTGAACAAAAATCTAAACGTAACATGCAACAATTTTACTGAGATGCAGTTCATATAAAGAAATCAGTCAATTTAAATGAATTCATTATGCCCAGATATGCATCTGTAGTTCACAGATAGCTTAAAAAAACAATAAGGGAATGGATCAGAAAACCAGTCAGTATCTGGTGTGATCGATCATCATTTGCCTCATGCAGCGCGACACACCTCCTTCGCATAGAGTTGATCAGTCTGTTGATTCTGGCCTTTGGAATGTTGTTCCACTCCTCTTCAATGGCTGTGCAAAGTTGCTGGATATTGGCGGGAAATAGAACACGCTGTCATACATGTCGATCCAGAGCATGCCAAACCTGCTCAATGGGTGACATGTCTTGTGAGTATGCAGACCATGGAAGAACTGGGACATTTTCAGCTTCCAGGAAGAGTGTACATACACATCCTTGCAACATGGGGCCGTGCATTATTATACTGAAACATGAGGTGAGGGCAGCCGATGAATGGCAAGACAATGGGCCTCAGGATATTGTCATGGTATCTCTGTGCATTCAAATTGCCGTCAATAAAAATGCAATTGTGTTCAATGTCTGTAGCTTATGCCTACCTATACCATAACCCCACCGCCACCATGCGGAACTCTGTACACCACATTGACGTCAGCAAACTGCTAACCCACACAACGCCATACACATGGTCTGCGGTTGTGAGGCCGGTTGAACATACTGCCAAATTTTCTAAAATGACGCTGAAGGCGGCCTATGGTATAGAAATGAACATTCAATTCTCTGGCAACAGCTCTGGTCGACATTCCTGCAGTCAGCATGCCCATTGCACGCTACCTCAAAACTTGAGACATATGTGGCATTGTGTTGTGTGACAAAACTGCACATTTTCCCCAGCACAAGGTGTAACGATCATGCTGTTTAATGAGCTTCTTGATATGCCACACCTGTCAGGTGGATGGATGCTCTAGGCGAATGAGAAATGCTCACTAACAGGGATGTAAGCACATTTGTGCACAAAAGTTGAGAAAAATAAGCTTTTTGTGCATATGAAACATTTCTGGAATCTTTAATTTCAGTTTATGAAACATGGGACCAACACTTTACATGTTGCGTTTATATTTTTGTTCAGTGTACGTACAGAATAATATGCAATGCTCTGAGACCAGGTTGCAAATGAATATGAATAATCACTTTTAATACATAAGTGCGTGCAGAACCCATACTCTGGGGGTAGTAAATTGTCTCGACTTGCCAAGCCATTATTTACAGTTTCAGGGCCTTCACTGCAGCCAAAACTGAAAGGCTTGTGTATACAAGAAATGAATACCACGGATGTATATCACTCAAATCTTTCCAACATTGATATTCAATAGCACCCGTGTCCATAAGGAAAATAGCCTGGTGTCAACTTTGTGCAGACAAAATCAAATCAATACAATGGTATATTGTGTTATTACCTAATTAGAAGTCTATGGTTTAGCAATTTACTGACAAATAGAGAGAGCTAGAATACTCTTATTTGTAACGATCTGATGGCATATAGGGCACAAAAACGCAGCCAAATCTCAGCTAGTGGTCCCACCTGCAGCCCCTTCGACATAGGGCAAAACAGCACCAGGTGCACGAGCCTCCGTAAACCTCTGGGCATCATAAGCGATTCCGTTAGTAGAACGCGCTCGGGCTGGAACGGCAAATCACTGAACCGTATTCCCGTCGAGACACATCCATGGGACCAGCATCTCCAGTCTGAGCATACTAAACTGACGTCACCTGTTCACCCCTATGGCATTCAGTTTTGTGCGCATTTATCGTTCGAGATTTGCATGTGGAGCAAAGATCCTTTATGAAAATAAAAGACAAAATCTAAACAGTCCAGAGCCACAGTGAGTCAGGTCAGCGAGAAAGTGGGCATCGTTTCATAATCCAATTTCATACACAAACAACGCCATTCGGTTTGCAGAAATTCATAGCCTTCCTAAGCTTTCAGACGTCATTGGGGAAAAATACAAAGTGGAGCTATGTTCCCTTCACAACATGCAGACTGACATTCTGAGCACATGTTTTCAGCTGCCTAGGCGCCATCGGTTAGGATATTAATGTTGACTGAAAAATCCTGTCCGACTCCTCCGTTTCAAAAAAAACATTATTCAATACGCTACTAGTCTACCCCTTCTGACTCTACGAACGAACTCTCATAACAGCAAGAGCCAATATTGGCCTGACCTGAAAATGTGGTCGGAGCCACTAAATGGATGGTGTGACGCAATCGCGGAGCATCCGGAGGAGGCACGCAGAGGCCAAATTGAGCTCTGTACCACATCGCCGTACGCCCCTCAAACGTTGTAACAATAGGGAGGGCTCCGTATAGCTCCGCATTGACATGATTGGTTGAGGGTAGGTGAGGGCGGGAGGTCCTGTATAAACACAAACTCACTTCCTTGACAACTTCCTTCACAACAGCGCTGCTCGGCCCTGACCTGACCTCTGCAGAGGCCATATCGCCGTAAATGCTTCACGGCAGAATGCAGCCTCCAGATTGACCGTGTAGCGCCTTTAACAGCCAGCTTTGCAGTGACTCATGAGACTGCTATTTTAAAAGGGCAAATTGCAGGTCTCAAGCCACCAGTATTCTGCCAGCAGGACATATGATGACGTCACGTTCGTATGGTAATAAGGAAACCTTTAAAATAAAAGCCCCTATTTCAAAACATTGCAATGTGGATAACTCATTCAAAAGATATTGCATTTTTATCAATGGCCACTTGTTTTGTGCCAACAAGAAAAGGCAATTAAGAGAAAAAAATAAAAAATATATATGTGTTTAGAAACTCAAATCAAATCAAATTTTATTTGTCACATACACATGGTTAGCAGATGTTAATGCGAGTGTAGCGAAATGCTTGTGCTTCTAGTTCCGACAATGCAGTAATAACAAGTAATCTAACTAACAATTCCAAAACTACTGTCTTGTACACAGTGTAAGGGGATAAAGAATATGTACATAAGGATATATGAATGAGTGATGGTACAGAGCAGCATAGGCAAGATACAGTAGATGGTATCGGGTACAGTATGTACAAATGAGATGAGTATGTAAACAAAGTGGCATAGTATAGTATAAAGTGGCTAGTGATACATGTATTACATAAGGATACCGTCGATGATATAGAGTACAGTATATACGTATGCATATGAGATGAATAATGTAGGGTAAGTAACATTTATATAAGGTAGCATTGTTTAAAGTGGCTAGTGATATATTTACATCATTTCCCATCAATTCCCATTATTAAAGTGGCTGGAGTTGAGTCAGTGTCAGTGTGTTGGCAGCAGCCACTCAGTGTTAGTGGTGGCTGTTTAACAGTCTGATGGCCTTGAGATAGAAGCTGTTTTTCAGTCTCTCGGTCCCAGCTTTGATGCACCTGTACTGACCTCGCCTTCTGGATGATAGCGGGGTGAACAGGCAGTGGCTCGGGTGGTTGATGTCCTTGATGATCTTTATGGCCTTCCTGTGACATCGGGTGGTGTAGGTGTCCTGGAGGGCAGGTAGTTTGCCCCCGGTGATGCGTTGTGCAGACCTCACTACCCTCTGGAGAGCCTTACGGTTGAGGGCGGTGCAGTTGCCATACCAGGCGGTGATACAGCCCGCCAGGATGCTCTCGATTGTGCATCTGTAGAAGTTTGTGAGTGCTTTTGGTGACAAGCCGAATTTCTTCAGCCTCCTGAGGTTGAAGAGGCGCTGCTGCGCCTTCTTCACGATGCTGTCTGTGTGAGTGGACCAATTCAGTTTGTCTGTGATGTGTATGCCGAGGAACTTAAAACTTGCTACCCTCTCCACTACTGTTCCATCGATGTGGATAGGGGGGTGTTCCCTCTGCTGTTTCCTGAAGTCCACAATCATCTCCTTAGTTTTGTTGACGTTGAGTGTGAGGTTGTTTTCCTGACACCACACTCCGAGGGCCCTCACCTCCTCCCTGTAGGCCGTCTCATCGTTGTTGGTAATCAAGCCTACCACTGTTGTGTCGTCCGCAAACTTGATGATTGAGTTGGAGGCGTGCGTGGCCACGCAGTCGTGGGTGAACAGGGAGTACAGGAGAGGGCTCAGAACGCAACCTTGTGGGGCCCCAGTGTTGAGGATCAGCGGGGAGGAGATGTTGTTGCCTACCCTCACCACCTGGGGGCGGCCCGTCAGGAAGTCCAGTACCCAGTTGCACAGGGCGGGGTCGAGACCCAGGGTCTCGAGCTTGATGACGAGCTTGGAGGGTACTATGGTGTTGAATGCCGAGCTGTAGTCGATGAACAGCATTCTCACATAGGTATTCCTCTTGTCCAGAGTTAGGGCAGTGTGCAGTGTGGTTGAGATTGCATCGTCTGTGGACCTATTTGGGCGGTAAGCAAATTGGAGTGGGTCTAGGGTGTCAGGTAGGGTGGAGGTGATATGGTCCTTGACTAGTCTCTCAAAGCACTTCATGATGACGGATGTGAGTGCTACGGGGCGGTAGTCGTTTAGCTCAGTTACCTTAGCTTTCTTGGGAACAGGAACAATGGTGGCCCTCTTGAAGCATGTGGGAACAGCAGACTGGTATAGGGATTGATTGAATATGTCCGTAAACACACCGGCCAGCTGGTCTGCGCATGCTCTGAGGGCGCGGCTGGGGATGCCATCTGGGCCTGCAGCCTTGCGAGGGTTAACACGTTTAAATGTCTTACTCACCTCGGCTGCAGTGAAGGAGAGACCGCATGTTTTCGTTGCAGGCCGTGTCAGTGGCACTGTATTGTCCTCAAAGCGGGCAAAAAAGTTATTTAGTCTGCCTGGGAGCAAGACATCCTGGTCCGTGACTGGGCTGGGTTTCTTCCTGTAGTCCGTGATTGACTGTAGACCCTGCCACATGCCTCTTGTGTCTGAGCCGTTGAATTGAGATTCTACTTTGTCTCTGTACTGGCGCTTAGCTTGTTTGATAGCCTTGCGGAGGGAATAGCTGCACTGTTTGTATTCGGTCATGTTACCAGACACCTTGCCCTGATTAAAAGCAGTGGTTCGCGCTTTCAGTTTCACACGAATGCTGCCATCAATCCACGGTTTCTGGTTAGGGAATGTTTTAATCGTTGCTATGGGAACGACATCTTCAACGCACGTTCTAATGAACTCGCACACCGAATCAGCGTATTCGTCAATGTTGTTATCTGACGCAATACGAAACATCTCCCAGTCCACGTGATGGAAGCAGTCTTGGAGTGTGGAGTCAGCTTGGTCGGACCAGCGTTGGACAGACCTCAGCGTGGGAGCCTCTTGTTTTAGTTTCTGTCTGTAGGCAGGGATCAACAAAATGGAGTCGTGGTCAGCTTTTCCGAAAGGGGGGCGGGGCAGGGCCTTATATGCGTCGCGGAAGTTAGAGTAACAATGGTCCAAGGTCTTTCCTCCCCTGGTTGCGCAATCGATATGCTGATAAAATTTGGGGAGTCTTGTTTTCAGATTAGCCTTGTTAAAATCCCCAGCTACAATGAATGCAGCCTCCGGATAAATTGTTTCCAGTTTGCAGAGAGTTAAATAAAGTTTGTTCAGAGCCATCGATGTGTCTGCTTGGGGGGGGATATATACGGCTGTGATTATAATCGAAGAGAATTCTCTTGGTAGATAATGCGGTCTACATTTGATTGTGAGGAATTCTAAATCAGGTGAACAGAAGGATTTGAGTTCCTGTATGTTTCTTTCATCGCACCATGTCACGTTAGTCATAAGGCATACGCCCCCGCCTGTTATATAAATATTCATACACATAGCTCATATAAACAAAGACATTCCGTCGTAAGAACACATACACCCAGCCAGAAGACTGACCCCCTCTTCCTTATATAAACACACATCTCATCTCCCTCTAACTGGCCGGTCCCAAGAGCAAAGAACTTTTGCTGTGCACCAATGGGGCCCGCTCTGGCTAGAGCAAGGCCCGCCTCCAACCCTCCGACCAGTCAAGAAGACCGAAACAACAAGACTCCACCTACTTTATTCTATGTATAAAAATGTATGTAACCATTGTATAGGCCTCTTTTTCACCTGGCTCCTTGCCGAGTTATGTGAACTAGGTCCGTGCACGTAAAACTGCGGGACAAGATATCTCTGACTCATTAAAACTGTCTTTCGTTACAACTGAAATCCACTCTGTCCAGCGTCCGTGATTTGGTCTCAACTCTCCAGTATTTGAACACTAACAGAATTGGTAGCAGAGTTTGGTTGTTCTTGAATTCGATCTATTATAAGTTAGTGTGAGAGGACGAGACTGATCACGGCTAAAAAATCAGACGGAAGAGTGACTTCCCCAGCCATTCATCTTGCCTCAGGAAATCTGATCGGAGCGCTCTATATAAAGGTGAGCAGAGCCCGTTATATCGAAATCTGCATATTGTATTATAGTCTAAACCAAATTTTGATCAGAAAGTACTGGGCGTGAGTATGAATCGGTGCCCAATTTTTTTACATAAGAACCTAAGACATTGATTAAAGATATCTTGTTTTGTAAAAAAAATATATATATACATATTCTTATTAATGGGCCTATACTCAGTTATTTTAATAGGAATGTGTGAATTGTGATTGACCAATGTGTTAAATTCCTCCAGGGACCCTATTTGTTCTGAAATCTGCATAGAAAACTGTCCTAATTATATATGTATTGGGTTGTGTATAGAGGTGACGTTAAATAGTGGCTGTGTTTTAACACGTAATGGACACAATTATGGATGTTGGAAATTCAATGAGAATTTCATACGAATGAATGAATTATAGATGAACCGAATCTGCAAGTAAGGTCTTGTGGAGGTGTGGTTATAGATGAACCGAATCTGCAAGTAAGGTCTTGTGGAGGTGTGGTTATAGATGAACCGAATCTGCAAGTAAGGTCTTGTGGAGGTGTGGTTATAGATGAACCGAATCTGCAAGTAAGGTCTTGTGGAGGTGTGGTTATAGTTTAATGATAGATGAACCGAATCTGCAAGTAAAAATGTCCTATTTTGATACGTTCTGTACTATCGAATAAGGTCTTGTGGAGGTGTGGTTATAGTTGAATGATAGATGAACCGGATCTGCAAGTAAAATCTCCTGTTGATACATATAACATCGAATAGGTCTTGTGGAGGTGTGGTTGGATTGAATGAATCTGCATGAAAAATGCCCTATTAAAAAAGCTGTGTATTATTTAATAGGTTTTGTAAGAGGTGTAGTCGAGTAGATACAGGATATGTAAGTTTGGCCTTCCACTAGACAGAGATCGGGAATGATGTGGCTATTGCACATCAAACAATAAACATAAGATGAACCAGAGTTGACATTCCATGATTTGGAGATGGGGGAAATTAAATTGAAAGAAACGTTTGTCGCGGAGTAGGTTGGGATACGTAACTGGGCTATTATGCACACGTGCTGGTAGACAAAGCCACCTTAGTATCGAATGGCCGTGCAATTTTGATTGACAGCAGCCGGGCCGAAATACTGATTTTCGTTTTTTTTCATTCCTGTTGATATTGCCTAAAGTTTCAAATTATTCTGACAATTGCTATAGAATCGCTGGAATTTACTGATATAAGTTCATAAAGGAACTTACTGAATTGTTTCTAGAAAGTATTTAAATAAGCCGCCGAGCTTAATACAGACTTTGTTTTACAGACGCTAAAAGCTACACACTGATTTTGGGGTTTTTCTATTCTATCCATATTTCCTAAATATATAGAATTATTCTGACAATTGCTATAGAATCGCTCGAATTTACTGATATAAGTTCATAAAGGAATTTACTGAATTGTTTACAGAAAGTATTTAAATAATTCACTGAACAACTCTTAGTTGTCTAGAAATTCTATCGATATTTCCTAAAGAGCTAGAATTACTCTGAAAATTGTTATAGAACCGCATATATTCACTGATATATTGTTCCAAAAGGAAATCGCAGAATCATTTATAGAAAATACCTAAACGAATCGCTGAACAAATTCAAATAAAATACCGGTGAAATACACACGTGGCGGGCGTCACATATTGATAACCCCCTTTGTCTCGACCAGGGACAGGCTAAGCATACAACGATAGAAATAAACACCACATAGTAAGGATTGAATATACCTAAATAACGCATTATACACATTATCAGACGAACTAGATAAAATGTCTGCAGCTACCACGCCCAAACTAAAATTCAATGATTATTTAGATCAGAGTATGATTGATAGAGCGGGAGGTAAAAAACAGTATGGGAAAGTGGAGAAAGTGTGGAAAGGATTACGGATAAGATGGACACAAGCAGGTTATTTTAGCGGAGGACCACCTACAGGGGGGAAACTCCAAGATATGCAGACAGAATTAGAGGACGCAGTAGAGCATGCAAAAGCGAGTGAGGCGGAGAGAAACAACATACACAGGTTCAAAAAAGTAGGTACAAGAGAGAGAGAGAGAGCAGAGGGGGAGCTCAAGATAGGTACATGGGCCATACAGGAGAGTAGGAGGGTGCTGCCCAAAAACACACCAGACATGATGGGCGTGGCTATTGTGGCGTCGGGGGATGTTAAAGCTCCGCCTGAGAACTTGCCCACGGCTCCCCCTGTGGCCGTTTCTCCCTCACTATATCCACAATTGACAATGGAGGCAGTTCAGCCCCCGCCATACTCAACACCGGAGCCCGTCACACAACCCATTCCTGCCCAGGGCACCTCCCACAATACAGGCTCCAGTTCTGAGAATAGACCAAGGGGAGTTAAAAGGGGAAATTACCCTGGGGATAACGGCTGGCCATATGGTATGTGAACAGTTCGAAACTGGGATTCCAGGAGCAGGAGACCTCCCCCAGGAACGGAGGCCGCAATGCTCCTCTGTGAACTCTCTCACCTCTGAAACCAGAGGACACTTACAAACAAGATTAGATTCAAACCACTTCTATCAGACGGATAGGGAGGACTGTCATCAGAACATGGATATCGAAAACGAAGAAGAAATTGACATGGTGCTCACCCCAGCTCCGATGGGAGCTCCAAACGTGACTAAGATGCAGGAGCTGCTGAAATCATCAATAGCTCGAGCTAAGGAACTCAGGGAGCTAATAGCTAACCAAGATAACAACAGAGAGGGAGCCTACCGTGTGGAAAGCATAATGAGAGGAACAGTAACCAAAGTTACCGAATCAATGGGGTCCGAAACACTCCGTCGGTCCTCCAGAATTGCTGATAGAAGAGAGCGAGAGCAGGAGATGGCAGGACAGTACCCCCTGCGACCGACACCAGGTGATGCACACACTGTGGAGTACCAGCCCTGGAAAATGACTGATTTAACAACACTGATGGGACAGATGCCTAGCCTACATGGAGGAGCTTCAGCGTGGCTACTTCAACTGCAGACACTTACGTCAGGCCTGCAACTCTGCCTAGGAGACATGAAAGCACTTCTAGCAAGAGCCACCGACCACGGAACCATGGAGGCCCTCATGACAGCAGCTGACCTTGGATGGCGGGCCCCAACACTGCCCATAGACCACTTCCGTACCAGATTATGGGAAGTTCTACGGAGAGCATACCCTACAGAAAGAAACCATGCCACCTTATCCTCCTTTACAATCAACCCAGGTGAGCAACCTGCAGCATACCTGGACAGGGCTAAGACCACATGGAGATCGGTCCACGAAGAACCATTCGATCACACTGATACCACACTCAGCATGTGGAAGGAAATGGTGGTCAACGGGTGTCCCGGAGATGTTAAAACCAAACTCAGAGGAACGGTAGGGTTGTTTGCACTTCCTCTGACCCAATTCAACACTCATGTGCACCACCATGTGACCCAGCACAACAAGGAAAGAGGGGGTGCTGAGAGCCAGGTGCAGTCCCTCCAGGTACAACTCCTGAAACTCCAATTGAAGGAAGCACAACAAGGAGAAAAACCTAAGAAACAGATGGTGGCGGAAGAAACGAAGGAGCCGGGAACCAAAACAGACATCTCCCAAATCGTGGCACAGACCGTCTCTCAGATGATCCAACAGCAGGCAGCCCCACCACCCCAATACCCTCCCCCACAGCAGTATATCCTGCAACAACAACACCCAGTATGGGCTCGACGGGGTCCCTACACTGGACAACACAGAGGGGGAAACTACCAGTGTTTTAACTGCGGAATTACCGGTCATTTTGCCAGAGATTGCATGAAACCACTCTCCCCGCAGCAACAGCAATGGAGAGCAAGAGGAAGTGGGGGAAACCCACCTCTGCAACATCAGCTACCAGGACCCACACCCATGCATCAGCAACAGCCAGCATACAACCACCCAGAATCTAGCCACATGCAGCAGGAGCAGCAAGATTACAACCAACCCTCCCACTTCAACACCTGATCACCCAGTAAGAATGATGAGGATGCCACTCCTGCCGATGACCACACTGTCTGAAGCCCAAGAAGTGTACTGGCTAAAATGCCTACCCACAGGGCCTGCCACCCCTCACATCCAGTTTAAGTTCAACCAACTGAAAGCTCAAATCTACACTCTGCACCCATATAAGACTCCCCAAGCTGAGATCCATTGCACACTCAATGCAACAGAAACTGATGACTGCCTCTACACTGCAGACTGGGACGAAGACATGATGCACCTGACCCCACCTATCAGGTGTTGTACCATTGGGTGTGGCCCAGAGGGGGTGGCAGCACCGGTCATCCTACGATCAAGGAACCTCCATGCACCCCTGGCCTGGACGGCTGAAGCATCAACAGCCATAGCACTCCTGAAAACGGATCTATCAGCGGCAGCAGCTCTGACTGCACCTGACTACAAGAACAAGTTCCATTTGGATGTTTCTGGAAGGGAAGGATTCACCTCATCCGTCCTATTCCAGAAACAAGAGGGGGAGAGAAGGGTCTTGATGTACTACTCTTCAAACTTGACCACATTGAGGTAGGACAGTCAACATGCTCCAGATACGTTGCTGCAGTAGCAAAAGCTATTGAAAAAAAACAGCTCACCTCGTGATGTCACCCTTCAATCAGCCATCATCCCTCAACCAGCATCGGCCAAATTAGCTGAAATCATCGGATTGACGCAGGTCCTCATCAGAGGAAAAGGAAAGACTGAATATCTATACAGACTCAGCCCATGCCCATGAAGCAGGCCACACTGATGGACCCAGAACTTTTATGAGAAACACATGGCCCCACACACGAAGGCAAACTAAAGACCCTCCAAAAAGGCCTCGCACATCTGGTGGCACCCTCACATAAAAAATATGACTGACTTATTTTATGACGATGATTTATTTTGTGACGAATGCAATGGTTGTGACAGACACAACCCAAAGAAACCATATCAAACACCAATGGGCTCATACGTAACACCTAATGCATGTTTTCAGGATATTAGTATAGACTACACCGACATGGGCCCCGAAAATTTATCTAAAGGCAAACTCTATCTCCTAGTCATAGTAGATAGGTTCTCCAAATGGGTAGAGGCAATAATAACAAAAGGGGAGGATGCTAGGTCAGTCTTTAAGTGGCTACAAACCAAACTAATACCCAGGTATGGCATCCCAAGACAAATCAAATTTGACAAATGGCTCACATTTAACAAACACCTGAGACAGGTGGAAGAAAGATTTGGCATAACCCACAGATTTGGATCTGTGTACAGGCCCCAATCCCAAAATCTGGTGGAACGTCAAACCAAAAGCTAAGATAGCTTTGGGATAATGACTGGTAGAGTCATGCATGGTCCACCAAGGGAGGGAGGTCATATGCCCGCCCTTGATGTACAACAAATTGTAATGTCTAATTATGTGAAAAAACTGACGGTTCTCTCTGCAGCACTCTCTACCCAGGTTCACAAGGTCCAGGAGGGGGAGCTGCCGGGGGACACGACACTACTGAAGGTAAAGGTTGGTGACGGGGTGAGGGTTACAGTCCACAAGAGAAAGTGGCTGGAACCCAGGTGGACTGGACCGTACGAAGTGAAGGAGGTTACTTCACACTCGGTCCAGGTCAAAGGTAAATCAGGCACACCTTGACACCGCCTTACACATTGCACCCCAGCCCCAATTCCTTCTAGAACACTGACTGAAGTCAGAGCTGATTTGAGCGGCCTAAATTCGATTCCAAATGAAGACACTCCTTCCTCAGGTGATGCGGCATCAAACTCCGCCTCCCCTGAGAAGGGAACCTCGCCCAGTTAGAGGGAAATTTCTCCCTCTCTGGGTGAGGCTGGGGATATCTGGTCCCTTATTTGTGATATTCATACTGATATTTGGAGTAACCCTAGGACTTTCACATGGTTAATTGAACAACTATTTCACCCTGCCACATCACATACACCAACCCCTACACATGTCCCTAACTCCTTTCCTGATATCACTCCCTCCAATCACTCCCGTCCCAAACGTAGCACTACACCTACAGACCCACCATGCAAATCAGACAAGGTTAGGAGCACCACCTTATGTATACCCACGATTGCAACCGCCACCTTTCTGCTATAGTTTTCACGTCTAATAGATGTGAAGAGGGGGATTTGTTATATAAATATTCATACACATAGCTCATATAAACAAAGACATTCCGTCGTAAGAACACATACACCCAGCCAGAAGACTGACCCCCTCTTCCTTATATAAACACACATCTCATCTCCCTCTAACTGGCCGGTCCCAAGAGCAAAGAACTTTTGCTGTGCACCAATGGGGCCCGCTCTGGCTAGAGCAAGGCCCGCCTCCAACCCTCCGACCAGTCAAGAAGACCGAAACGACAAGACTCCACCTACTTTATTCTATGTATAAAAATGTATGTAACCATTGTATAGGCCTCTTTTTCACCTGGCTCCTTGCCGAGTTATGTGAACTAGGTCCGTGCACGTAAAACTGCGGGACAAGATATCTCTGACTCATTAAAACTGTCTTTCGTTACAACTGAAATCCACTCTGTCCAGCGTCCGTGATTTGGTCTCAACTCTCCAGTATTTGAACACTAACACGCCCCTCTTTTTACCAGAAATATGTTTTTTCCTGTCTGCGCGATGCGTGGAGAAACCTGTTGGCTGCACCGCTTCGGATAGCGTCTCTCCAGTAAGCCACGTTTCCGTGCTCGGATTTCATCAACCTTGTTGTCAAGAGACTGGACATTGGCAAGAAGAATGCTAGGGAGTGGTGCGCGCTGTGCCCGTCTCCGGAGTCTGACCAGAAGACCGCCTCGTTTCCCTCTCTTTCGGAGTCGTTTTTTTGGGTCGCTGCATAGGATCCACTCCGTTGTCCTGTTTGTAAGGCAGAACACAGGATCCGCGTCGCGAAAAACATATTCTTGGTCGTACTGATGGTGAGTTGATGCTGATCTTATATTCAGTAGTTCTTCTCGACTGTATGTAATGAAACCTAAGATGACCTGGGGTACTAATGTAAGAAATAACACGTAAAAAAACAAAAAACTGCATAGTTTCCTAGGAACGCGAAGCGAGGCGGCCATCTCTGTCGGCGCCGGAAGTAGACACAAACTTGTTCTACCTGTCAGCTAAAGTGGTGTGGAAAATACTCAGTAGGGTCTCTACTAACCTAATATTTTAGTTTTGGAGGTGGACTGTGTAGTACATATCCAGCAGCACTTCATTCTCCACCCCCTCCATAGCCCCCAATGCAATACACTGTAATAGACTATACATTGGAAACATCACTGATACATCACTTGGGCCAAGCTTCCTGCCATCCAGAACCTCTATATCAGGCGGTGTCAGAGGAAGGCCCTAAAAAATTGTCAGACTCCAGTCACCGTAGTCATAGACTGTTCTCTGTGCTACCGCACGGCAAGAGGTACTGGAACCCCAAGTCTAGGTCCAAGAGACTTCTTAATAGCTTCTACCACCAAGCCATAAGACTCCTGAACAGCTAATCAAAGGGCTACCCAGACCCCTCTTTTATGCTTCTGCTACTCTCTGTTTATAACCTATGCATAGTCACTTCAACTCTACCTACATGGACATATTACCTCGACTAAATGGTGCCCCCGCACACTGACTCTGTACTGGTACCCCCTGTATATAGCCTGGCTTGTTATTTACTGCTATTTACTGCTGCTGTTTAATTATTTGTTATTTTTTTATTTACTGAACACTTTAAAAAAAATCTTATCTTCTTAAAGCATTGTTGGTTAAGGGCTTGTAAGCAAGCATTTCACTGTAAGGTGAAATACACCTGTTGTATTTGGCGCATGGGACAAATACAATTAGCTTTGATTTGTGTTGTACTACTCAATGAAACTGTGAAGATATGCACTCAGACCAGCCTTTGTGATTGAACTTACGTTAGTTACATTACTTTAGTTGGCTGCTTTGACCAAAACGTGAATGTCATAACCTATTCTACGAGCCTATTGTTTGTGTATGATCTTTATTCATTGCTCACTTGTTTCTTAACAATGTCAGGTACAGGCTGGGATGACTGGGACCTTCAGCAAGTAAAAGACAGGGGGTAAGAAATAATTTGAACATCACAGATATAAATTGCCACTGTGTCCATGATAAATTTAACTACATTACTTTAGCTGTCTGCTATGAGCAAAACTTATATGTAATATAACCTATTCTGGGAGCCCAGTGTGTGTGTATGAACTATGTGGGATATCTTTGGACCATTGGCTTCCCTGAAAACATGTACTGATAGGAGGAGCAATATGAGTCTCAGAGGTCTGGGGATGGTGATGGAGGCTTTGGTGGTCCACACAACAAAGAAGCAGGTGTTTCTTCCAATGATGTGGAGCTAGCCTTGGACCTGGTGCTAGTAAGGAGGGTCTTCACGGAGGCGGTAAGACCCTCCTCCCTTGATATAGAAATCCTTTGACTTCATTGCCTCTTCAATGGTAAGGTCCCTTGCACCATAAGGACACTTGACCTCCACCACTGCTGTGGTGCCCACAAAACCATCTGGTGAGGCACCAAGGATCCCAGACCCTGTGACTCAAAGCCCTCACTCCTGCACATCAGTCCTTGTAGCCATTTTGAATGCCTTGATGTCCTCCACTTTGCTATCTGTGCCCCAATACACAAACAACCCTTGTGATCTGAGGACCCTTTTTAGCAATGACATATTAAAACGCTTGGCCCTAACCCCTGCTACATAATTGCTGGCCCTTGGCCACTGAAGATTTCTTCAGTAAAAAAAAAACAAATAGTGCCAGAGATAAGGGGCCGGTAAAAAAACTGAAGCTGAAAGAAGACAAATCATTTTACATTTAAATTGTAAAGGGAGCCCCCCCCCCATCCAAAAAAAACCTGTTGTTTCACAAATTGTACAGCAAACACCATTTCCCAAAAGTCCTCAACATGATGGTCCTCGTTTCTTCTTCCACATCCGTGCCGCCGATATTGTGAATATGTGGACAACTATAAATACCTAGGTGTCTGGCTAGACTGTAAACTCTCCTTCCAGACTCATATTAAACATCTCCAATCCAAAATCAAATCTAGAATCGGCTTCCTATTCCGCAACAAAGTCTCCTTCACTCACGCCGCCAAACTTACCCTAGTAAAACTGACTATCCTACCGATCCTCGACTTCGGCGATGTCATCTACAATATAGCTTCCAACACTCTACTCAGCAAACTGGATGCAGTCTATCACAGTGCCATCCGTTTTGTTACCAAAACACCTTATACCACCACTGCGACCTGTATGCTCTAGTCGGCTGGCCCTCGCTACATATTCGTCGCCAGACCCACTGGCTCTAGGTCATCTATAAGTCTATGCTAGGTAAAGCTCCGCCTTATCTCAGTTCACTGGTCACGATAACAACACACACCCGTAGCACACGTTCCAGCAGGTATATCTTACTGATCATCCACAAAGCCAACACCTCATTTGGCCGCCTTTCCTTCCAGATCTCTGCTGTCAGTGACTGGAACGAATTGCAAAAATCGCTGAAGTTGGAGACTATCATTTCCTTCACCAACTTTAAACATCAACTATCTGAGCAGCTAACCGATCACTGCAGCTGTACATAGCCCATCTGTAAATTGCCCTCCCAATCTACCTACCTCCTCCCCATATTATTTTTCTTTACTTTTCGGCTCTTTTGCACACCAGTATTTCTACTTGCACATCTGCTCATCTATCACTCCAGTGTTCATTTGCTAAATTGTAATTACTTCGCTAATATGGCCTCATTTATAATTGAGATGTGTCCTAATGGCCCATGCTCATTGCCCACTGTCTTCATGTATAAATGAGATGTATCGTAATGGCCAATGGCCCACTGTCTTCATGTATAATTGAGATGTGTCCTAATGGCCAATGGCCCACTGTCTTCGTGTATTAATGAGATGTGTCGTTATGGTCAATGGCCCGCAGTCTTCATTTATAATTGAGATGTGTCATAATGGCCCACTGACTTTTACGTAAAATTGAGATGTGTCCTAATGACCGTTGGCCCACTGTCTTCATTTATAATTGAGATGTGTCCTAATGGCCCATGGTCTATGGCCCACTGTCTTCATGTATTAATGAGATGTGTAATATGGCCAATGGCCCACTGTCTTCATTTATAATGGAGATGTGTCATAATGGCCCATGACCTTCATGTATAATTGAGATGTGTCCTTATGGCCCACTGTCTTCATGAATAATTGAGATGTGTCCTAATGGCCCATGGTCTATGGCCCACTGTCTTCATGTATAAATGAGTTGTGTTGTAATGGCCAATGGCCCGCTGTCTCCATGTATAATTTAGATGTGTCCTAATAACCCATGGCCCACTGTCTTCATGTATAATTGACATGTGTCCTAATGGCCCACTTTCTTCATATACAATTGAGATGTGTCCTAATGACCCACTGACCTTCATGTATAATTGAGATGTGTCCTAATGACCCATGGCCCACTATCTTCATGTATAAATGAGAGTTGTCCTGATGACCCATGGCTCACTATCTTCTTGTATAACTGAGATGTGTTCTAATGGCCCACTGTCTTCATGCTTAATTGAGATGTGTCCTAATAACCCATGGCCCACTGTCTTCATTTATAATTGAGATGTGTCCTAATGGCCAATGGCCCACTTTCTTCATATACAATTGAGATGTGTCCTAATGACCCACTGACCTTAATGTATAATTGAGATGTGTCCTAATGACTCATGGCCCACTGTCTTCATTTATAATTGAAATGTGTCCCAATGGCCCAATGTCTCCATTTATAATTGAGATGTCATAATGTCCCACTGTCGTCTTGTATAATTAAGATGTGTCCTAATGGCCCACTGACCTTCATGTATAATTTAGATGTGTCCTAATGGCCCATGGCCCACTGTCTTCATGTATAATTGAGATATGTCCTAATGCTCCATTGTGTGTCTAACTGCACGCACCACCACAGCCTGATGCACTCGCTGTAAATTAACACTAGGGCCAGACAGCTATGGGCTTTTATATCCTATGATGGCTGGCAGTGAAAGAAGATATGGGTAATTCTCATTTAACCAAACATTTTTCAACTGTCATTTTTCACAAAATATCCTCTTGGATCACTGAGATTAGGATCAGCAATTATCCGTTTCATTATTATTTGTATGTTTTTTGATCAGATATTATGCATTTTACCACAATTTCCAAAAAAGTAATGAACAAATAAATGTATAATATTTTTTACTTTGCTCCCTCAATGAAAAGGACTGAGTTAAAAAAAACTGAAAGTAAAAATATTTAAAATTAAATGATAAAATTCAATCGGACTTTTTAACATTTATTTTAGCTATCTGTTTCGATAATGAGAAGCCAAAGTGGGGTAAATGGGGTGTTGAGAATAAGAACCTCATTCTGAAGGCATGTAAGCAAGTCAATTAACTTCTACTACTATTCTAGAGGATGCAGGATTGGTGAATAAATCATTTTCGAACTAGGACCCAGCGATCTTTCTTTCTGACAGGCCCAAACACCTGAGTCACCACGGTGAAGGATGGCTTGTTAGTCCGAGGGCTCCTGTAAGTCAAACACACAGAAGCACAATACAACACCACTCACTCACTCAAGTGGTTTTAGTTATGTACGTTTACATGCCTTGCCACTGACAGAAAATATTAAAACCGTAACTTGTGGAAACAGGGTGAATGGTAAAATGGTGTCTTTTAAAAGGACTGTTGTGCGAGTCAGTGCATGGTTGTGTACTGTGAGAGAGACAGTGATAAGATCGTTTTAAATAAGACCGATTTGGTCCGAAAACCCCAGATCCAACTCATCGGAAAGCCCCCACCCCATGACTCCCGAGGCTCCTGAGTGGCGCAGCGGTCTAAGGCACTGCATCTCAGTGCAAGAGGTGTCACTACAGTCCCTGGTTTGAATCCAGGCTGTGTCACATCCAGCTGTGATTGGGAGTCCCATATGGTGGCGCACAATTGGTCCGGGTTTGGCCAGGGTAGGCCGTCATTGTAAATAAGAATTTGTTCTTAACCGACTTGCCTAGTTAAATAAAGGCAAAATAAAAAATGACCCAACTATCAATTTAGATCACAGATACAGTACATTTTAAGTGACAATGCAGTGTAGTTACTTTGTTCCCTTAGCTACTATAGTTGTATGACTAAGGATCTCTAGGGTGACACATGGTAATACCTGAGGCTACTAGATACTGGCCATTTCTCAGGTAACCTGGTGGGTAGGTGCGTTGGTCCAGTAACCAAAAGGTTGCTTGATTGAATCGCTGAGCTGATGAAGATGTTGATTAAGGCAGACCCCTGCACATGAATGTTACTTAAGGCAGCCCCCCACATCTCTCTGATTCAGAGGGTTTGGGTCAAATGTGGAAGACACATTTTAGTTTAATGCATTCAGTTCTACAACTGGCTAAGTATCCCCTTTCCTTCTCTTTGACTTCAGTCTCTGTCATGTAAATGTCAGGCATTAGGTGACACTCCTAGGTAGGCTACAGTTGCTCTCTGGTTTGATTATTGTGAAGTGAGAGAGTGATAAGTGCTGCGCACAATTGGCCCAGAGTTGTCCAGGTTAGGGGAGTTCGGCCGGGGTAAGCCATCATTGTAAATAAAAATGTGTTCTTAACTGATTTGCCTAGTTAAATAAAGGTAAAACAAAAACAAAATAAGATCCAATGATAACTGCAGATTATTCAGGGAAACAGACATTACTGTAATAAACAGACATCCACAGTGGGACAAAAAAGGATTTACGCTATTAAGTCACACTTCGTTCTTGGAACTGAGCTGAAGACTTAAATGGGATGCAGTTAATCTAATCTCCAATAGGTGGAGACAGAGCACCTTAAATTATTGACAAAAATAGGGTACAGACAGAATTCTCAACTCCACAACAAGAATTCTCAGCTAGATACCGGGTTGATTTTACACGAGGAGAAGAAGCTGGGGAAAAAACAACTCAGTTCAACATGAAAAATAAAACATGTAATGATACATAAGCAATAAACAACACTGTAATTTTCTACGGAAATCTTTGGGCTCTTGTCCAAAACCATAAACTATTTTCTATGATGTAGTAGTCCTAAATATAAATCATCCAATAACTTTCTGAGGCTTTTTACAATCAGATTACTGCCACTATTTAGAATCAGATTACAGCAACTAATGATTTGATAAAAAACATAAAACAATGTTGACTTTGTAAATAATGACAGTGAATGACAATCATAATGAATCAATTCTGTTTTTCAATGCTGTTTTGTCTACTCCTGAAGCTGCAGGTTTACAGATTTTGACTGACTAGAACAGTAGTAGTGGTATAGTAAGAATCACTGCAGTCACTCAGTGATTAATTATCTGGCCATGGTCCAAAGCATCTCTAGTTAACAAACAGCAGATACACGGTCTAAAGCCTGAGGCACCGGGCAGGGCTAGATTACGCTCCTGGATTATCACAACTAATCCTGTTTTATCTGTAGTCTTAATCTGGCATATTGATGACTTAACATCTTGATCTATAAGAGGGATAAACATGTAAATATCTATTCACTGTCAGAAATGCTTAAACCTGGTT
The DNA here is from genome assembly GCF_013265735.2 of Oncorhynchus mykiss. Lineage (NCBI taxonomy): Eukaryota > Metazoa > Chordata > Actinopteri > Salmoniformes > Salmonidae > Oncorhynchus > Oncorhynchus mykiss. The sequence goes on along the minus strand of NC_048569.1, from coordinate 18,540,479 downwards.
ACGCTTGGACCATAGCTGAAAAGGGTTTTGTTGCATACACTCATGTTTGGCTTTTCCGCTCATCTTCCTGCTTTTTCTTCTGAAGACCTCTAACCATCAGATCCATCTCGTTGAGTGTATTGAGTCATCCTGACAGGGAGTCCACCAACATGTATTTCAGAGCATCCTCAGTCCCATGGTGTGTGTGAGTCAAACATGAGTCATCCTGGTTCAGATGCCAATCAAAGTCTGTGTTTTCTGTGTCATATGTTAAATACATTATTTATCCTACTTCAGACATGTTTAAAAGGACAGAACAACAAAGATATTGTATATACAGTACCAGTCAAAAGCTTGGAAACACCTACTCATTCAAGGGTTTTTCTTAATGTTTTACTATTTTCTACATTGTAGAATAATAGTAAAGACATCAATGCTATGAAATAACACATATGGAATCATGTAGTAACCAAAAAAGTGCTAGACAAATCAAAATATATTTTATATTGGGATTATTCAAAGTAGCCACCCTTTGCCTACACACACATGCAGAGAGCGCGAGAGAGAGAGAGAGAGAGAGAATAAGACGCTGCACAGCCCAACAAATATTTTATGAAGATTTTAAGAGGATGACAAAAAACACGAGTTTTGACTTGAGTTTGGCCCCAGGCATCAACAGCAACATAATGCATTTTTCAATGAGATCAGCAGCCTAAGTCATTAGCTGGATGTATAACTGCAGCCTGCAAGCTACATCTGTTGAAACCGTAATGTTATTTAAAAAAATATTTTACAACTTATTTACCAGAAAAGATTAGTCACAGTACAAAGCTTGCTCGTCTACATTCCCTACTTCTGGAAACCGTTACTACAGTATTTGCTTTGGGCTGGGCTGTCATCACTGAATGTGATCTGAGAGCGGTGACCGAGGAACCATATAAGGTGCAACCGGAAACAGAAAAAAACATCGAATTCCATGGCAATTTACCTTAGGAACCTCTACATGAGGCTGGCTGCCTTTCACCATCGTTGACTGGACAGCGTTGTCCACGAGTTATATTAATCTAGAGAACGAGTCGTGCACCACCGAAGTTGCACAAGTTGTGTGTTGCCTCTTGGCAGTTGTAATGTCAGTCGGTGCCACACAGTGCTGCTAATGCTTGCACAACATTAGCTAGCACCATCAGAGACTCTTGCTGGCAATATCAGTGGAGGAATCAGTATGGATGCGCTCTTGGTGTTCCTACTGCTGCTGGTCCCACTCCTGCTATGGACCAGCAGCACTTTTGTTTTTTATTTTAAAAAGTGTTTCTACGTGGCCTATATGATGATTTTGGCTGCGATTGCGATTCCGCTTAGTATTCTGAAAAGCGGCGGCAGGGACATCGAAAACATGAGGTAAGTTCCAGGTTGTACAACAACGCGAGCCGTGCATTGCTAGCTAACGTTTGCTCATGGGAATGGAAGATGGCTACAGTAGCTAGATATTTCAGTCTTTGGCGAGCTAATGCAACCATAACATCACTATTTGTTTTCACTTTCAGAAAAGCTATGTGCAGATATTTTCACCTATTCGTTGTTGCATTTTGTAACGGACTGCGAGATGGCTATCCAGCGGTTGGTAAGAAGGCTAGCTAGCTAGCTCCAATGCATTGCCAGATGTTTGGGACTTTCTGTACCGTATCATGCGGCTAATGCTAGGTAGTTTGCTAACGTTGTCTTTACATATGGCATTCAGACGTGGCCTCAGGGCCCGACATTTTCGTGGCTGGAAACCAGGTCGAAACATGTATCCAACAGGCATGTTTTTTTTTTCACAGATGTAAACCAACAACTGCAGAAAATGCCACTTTAACCCATGCATTGTTGCCATCGATTTTGTGTCTCAAGTCTAAACAGGACCAAGGCAAGATGTTTTATTTTATCCGATGGTTTAATATCATTGGACACGGTGTATTCGGAATGTATTCAGACCCCTTGACTTTTAGAAAATTTTGTTACGTTATATGGCCTTATTCAAAAATAGATAATCGTTTTTTCCCCCTCATCAATCAACAAATAATACCCCATAATGACAAAGCAAAAACAGACATTTAGACGATTTTACACATTTATTTCAGTTCGTCAAATCAGTTCCTCAAATGTCTTCAATTGACTTCTATCCTTATATGAAATAACTCAGTAAAATCTTTGAAATGGTTGAGTTTTACATATTTGTAAGGTGTAAATCGCAATTGCAACATTTTGTTCAATATCGTCCAGCCCTGTGTGGCTGTGGAAATGCAAATAAAAATTTAAGAAGTTGAATTGAATAGCAATCAGAATGGAGAAATACCCATTGAAATCACTTGGAATGTATGTGTTGCCACCAAAGGGTCACGCACTACTCCTAAAGAGAATTTCGATTCTAAAATAGTTAAACCACTACCTTACTGTCAAAAAAATGTTTTTTAAATACCGTGATATATTTTGGCCATATCGTCCGGCCATATCTTACGCTTATGGATTATTATTATGCAGATAAGATTTTTGCGGGGCGCGCACGTAGACTCCAGGGGGTTATTAATATCGAATTATTACTGTGCATGTAAAAGTACTCAATGAGTAATGTTACAAGGGGTACCAGGTATTATATCGATGTGCAGGGGTACGAGGTATTTGAGGTAGATACTGTATGTACATGACTAGGAATAAAGTGACAGTAACCAGTAGCAGCAGTGTAAGTGGAACACGGGTCTATACAGAATGTTCGGGTAGCTATTTGGTTAACTACTTAGCAGTCTAATAGCTTGGGGGTACAAGCTGTTTAGGATCCTATTGGTTCCAGACTTGGAGCATCGGTACCGCTTGCTGTGCAGTAGCAGAGACAACAGTGTATGACTAGGGTGGCTGGAGTCTTTGTCAATTTTTAGGGCCTTTCTCTGACACTGCCTGGTATAGAGGTCCAGGATGGCAGGGAGATTGGCCCAGGGATGTACTGGCTTGTGTGCACTACCCTCTGTGGAGCCTTGCGGTCAGATGCCATGCAGTTGTGATACCAAACGGAGATGCAGCCAGTCAACATGCTGTCATTGAAGCAGCTGTAGAACTTTTTGACGATCTGAGGGACCATACAAAATCTTTTCAACCTCTTAAGGGTGAAGAGGCGTTGTCATGCCCTCTTCATGAGTGTGTTAGTGTGTTTGGACCATGATAGATCCTTAGTGATGTGGACAATGAGGAACTTGAAGCTTTCGAACCACTCCACTACAGCCCCGTCGACATGAATGAGGGCGTACTCGGCCCTCCATTTCCCGTAGTCCACGATCGTATCCTTTGTCTTGCTGACATTGAGGGAGAGGTTGTGGTGCCAGGACAACTGCCAGGTCTCTGACCTTCTCCCTATAGACTCATTGTCGTCAGTGATCAGGCCTACCACCGTCGTAGGTGAACAGGGAGTACAAGAGGGGATTAAGCACGCACCCCTGAGGGGCCCCCGTGTTGAGGGTCAGCATGGAGGATGTGTTGTTGCCTACCCTCACCACCTGGGGGTGTCCTGTCAGGAAGACCAGGATCCTGTTGTAGAGGGAGGTGTTTAGTCCCAGGGTCCTTAGCTTAGTGATGAGCTTGGAGGGCACTATGGTGTTGAACGCTGAGCCGTAGTCAATGAAGAGCAATCTCACATAGATGTTATTTTTATCTAAGTGGGAAAGGGCAGTGTGGCGTGCAATTGAGATTGCGTCATCTGTGGATCCGTTTGGGCAGTATGTGAATTGGAGTGGGTCTAGAATGATGGTATTGACGTGAGCCATGAGCAGCCTTTAAAAACATTTCATGGCTACAGATGTGAGTGTTAAGGGGCCATAGTCATTTAGACAGTCCCTGTGCCCAAGAATGCAAACGTAACCTCTGTCAGTCAACTGGTCTGCAGGCCAGGGGGATTGGGACATATTTTACTGTGGCTAGTGAGACGACATGGCCGGTTGGACACAATAAGAGAGGAGTGGGGGTCAGATAGTCTCTCCCTTTCAGAGTCATGTTACCGGCTGGTTGTAACTTATCTCTTCCGAAAGGTACCCTAGAAATCAATGTATGTCTTCCCCAGCCTTGTGCTGCCTGTTGTCCTTTATGTTAGTGATAACACAACTGGCAGACTGACTTGGCTCAGGTTCAGTGCTCTTGGAATAACAGAACTGTTTCACAGCCAGGTGTGCAGACCAGAAGTATTGGCTGTGGTGTCATGTTGCACCTGGCAGTATTCTCTTAACCCAAAGGTTTTCTGCAGCTGGACCATTTTCACAGTCGCCAACAAGTGTGTGTGTGTGTGTGTGTGTGTGTGTGTGTGTGTGTGTGTGTGTTTTGCATGTGTGTGAGAGACAGAGAGATTGAGTGTGTGGGGAGAAGTGGAAGATGGAGATCCAGACACACAGTGACACAGACCGAGAGGGGCAGGCCGTATTAGAAAGAGTTGACTGATTCAACACGGAAGGAGAGCACAGCCTGTCACGGTCATCTACCCTCAAATTACTAGTGGGAACTAGAGGTCGACCGATTATGATTTTCCAACGCCGATACCGATTATTGGAGGACCAAAAAAATCCAATACTGATTAATCGGACGATTTTTAAAAAAAAATTTATTTGAATTTATTTGTAATAATGACAATTACAACAATACTGAATGAACACTTTTAACTTAATATAATACATCACTAAAATCAATTTAGCCTCAAATAAATATTGAAACATGTTAAATTTGGTTTAAATAATGCTAAAACAAAGTGTTGTAAAAGTGCAATATGTGCAATGTAAGAAAGCTAACGTTTAAGTTCCTTACTCAGAACATGAGAACATATGAAAGCTGGTGGTTCCTTTTAACATGAGTCTTCAATATTCCCAGGTAAGAAGTTTTAGTTGTAGTTATTATAGGAATTATAGGACTATTTCCCTCTATACCATTTGTATTTCATTAACCTTTGACTATTGGATGTTCTTATAGGCACTTTAGTATTGCCAGTGTCACAGTATCGCTTCCGTCTCGCTCCTCGCTCCTACCTGGGCTCGAACCAGGAACACAACAACAACAGCCACCCTCGAAGCAGCGTTACCCATAGCTCCACAAAAGTCTCAGAGCGAGTGACTTTTGAAACGCTATTAGCGCGCATCCCGCTAACTAGCTAGCCATTTCACATCGGTTACACAAGCCTAATCTCAGGAGTTGATGGGCTTGAAGTCATAAACAGCGCAGTGCTTGAAGCACAGCGACGAGCTGCTGGCAAAACGCACAAAAGTGCTGTTTGAATGAATGCTTACGAGCCTGCTGGTGCCTACCATCGCTCAGTCAGACTGCTCTATCAAATCATAGACTTAGTTATAACATAATAACACACAGAAATATGAGCCTTAGGTCATTAATATGGTCGAATCCGGAAACTATCATCTCGAAAACAAGACGTTTATTCGTTCAGTGAAATACAGAACCGTTCCGTATTTTTTCTAACGGGTGGCATCCATAAGTCTAAATATTCCTTTTACATTGCACAACATTCAATGTTATGTCATAATTACGTAAAATTCTGGCAAATTAGGCGGCCCAAACTGTTGCATATACTGACTCTGCGTGCAATGAACGCAAGAGAAGTGACAATTTCACCTGGTTAATATTGCCTGCTAACCTGGATTTCTTTTAGCTAAATATGCAGGTTTAAAAATATATACTTTGGTGTATTGACTTTAAGGCATTGATGTTTATGGTTAGCTACACATTGGAGCAATGATACGCACCGCATCAATTATATGCAATGCAGGACACGCTAGATAAACTAGTAATATCATCAACCATGTGTAGTTAACTAGTGATTATGATTGATTGTTTTTTATAAGATAAGTTTAATGCTAGCTAGCAACTTACCTTGGCTTACTGTATTCGCTTAACAGGCAGGCTCCTCATGGAGTGCAATGTATTCAGGTGGTTAGAGCGTTGGACTAGTTAACTGTAATATTGCAAGATTAAGTCAGCTCTCGGGATTCAATCTTGCAAAGCTAAAAATCTGTCTTTCTGCCCCTGAACTAGGCCGTCATTGAAAATAAGAATGTGTTCTTAACCTCTACTGACTCCCCATCCCGCATGCGGGAGCGTAATCATTGCCTGACGCTAATTAGCATAACGCAACGGACATAAATATATCCCTAGAAAATATTCCTATTCATGAAAATCACAAATGAAATATACTGAGACACAGTAGACGCCTTTTGTTAATCACCCTGTCATCTCAGATTTTCAAAATATGCTTTACAGCCAAAGCTAGACAAGCATTTGTGTAAGTTTATCGATAGCCTAGCATAGCATTATGCCTTGCTAGCTGTAGGCAACCTTGTCACAAATCAGAAAAGCAATCAAATTAAATTGTTTACCTTTGATGGACTTCGGATGTTTTCACTCACGAGACTCCCAGGTAGATAGCCAAAGTTTTTTTTTTTTTCCTAAAATATTATTTTTGTAGGCGAAATAGCTCCATTTGTTCTTCACATTTGGCTGAGAAATCGCCCAGAAATTGCAGTCGCGAAAACGGCTAAAAATATTCCAAATTAGCTCCATAATATCGACAGAAACATGGCAAACGTTGTTTATAATCAATCCTCAAGGTGTTTTTCTAATATCTATTCAATAATATATCCATCGGGACAATTCGTTTTCAGTAGGACTGATTGGGGTAATGGAGTAATGGCTACCGAGAGTCACCCTGGGAGCCATCAGGTGACCACTTACGCAATGTAGCCGCTTACGGGTATTCTTCAACATAAATGCATAAAACTACGTCACAATGCTGTAGACACCTTGGGGAATACGTAGAAAGCGTAAGCTGGTTCATAGAACATTCACAGCTCAATAGGGACGCATTGGAACGCAGCGCTTTCAAAATATGGGGCACTTCCAGATTTTATTTTTCTCAGGCTTTCGCCTGCAACATCAGTTCTGTTATACTCACAGACAATATCTTTACAGTTTTGGAAACGTTAGACTGTTTTCTATCCAAAGCTGTCAATTATATGCATATTCTAGCATCTTGTCTTGACAAAATATCCCTTTTAAAACGGGAAAGTTTTTTTTCCAAAAATTAAAATACTGCCCCTAGAGTTGCAACAGGTTTTAACTGACTTGCCTCGTTAAATAAAGATTTAAATAAATAAATACAAATTTAAATCGGTGTCCAAAATACTGATTTCCGATTGTTATGAAAACTTTAAATCGGCCCCAATTAATCGGCCATTCCGATTAATCAGTCGACCTCTAGTGGGAACTGGGACTCTTGAACCTGGCTCACTCTGTGAATGACCCTCGTTTACAGCCCCAGGTCAAACACCCACTCGATGCTTAGTGTCTTTGAAAGCGTTATAGGTTGGCCATGTTTTCCTGCCAAACTAGTGCCGGTGTGTTGAGCATTATCACATGGCAAAAGGCGTTTCTAGCAATTATTCTAGAATGGGAGACGGTTTTTGTAGAGTCATTTTATTCTCAACCAGGACAGCGAAGGCACTGTCTACATCCCTATAGGAATGTTGCTGCAAGATTCCAACCTGAATCGTCACACAGAGTTTTGGGATGGAAACAAATTAGATTTAGACACTGCTCAAGGGGAATGGCTTATAGATGTCAATGGTACTACAGACCTTTCAGTGCTAGTGAACCATGATGTGCTATGTAGTGTATTGCAGTGTGCTGTCAACTTTTTTTTTCTCTGGGTTATGTCAACTGTCTCGGACTGCTTAGACTGGAACTTTGGCACGTTTATCTGTTGAAACTGGAACAACACTTGGGATAGAATTGAGGTCACCCTGACCTTGCTCAATTAATATTTAATTAAAACGCTTTGTGAAACACTTAAACAGTAAGGACTTTTGTTGAAGATACTGTTGGCTTTGCTCGTTTTGAAATAGTTCAAAACAAGGGTTAACATTTGTCTTTTCGAGAGCAGTCATGCAATGACATTCGGGAGGAAACTGACAACCTAAACATGATCATTAGAGGATAACCGTTGTGATATGTCAGTTGTTGATTTTGCGGTTGCAACTGAATTTAAGGCAATTGTCTTCCTCTTTACGACTGTGCTGTAGTCTTAGAATAGCAGCTTGCCTGTTGCACAATCAGGCATGCTTTTGCACAAGATTAGACGGTTTTATCGTCGTGATAGTGAGGAGAGTGTTTTTATTCTGGTTTGAAGATCATATTTTGACATGCAGATCCAGTCTCATTGCACTCTACTCTACACACTCATTCTTGTGACTTGAGCAGTGTTGGTCGTATTCTAAACCCACACAGGGAGGGGCCAGTGGAGAATAAAATGGACAGTATGCTGAATGCTAGACTGGAGTAAACAGAACCACACACTTCTTCATCCTTTAGGGACAGAGGCTGTAGTCTTCCAGTAATGAAGGACATCTGTTAGAGAGCATGCGCTGCTAGCCTTGTGTCCCAGACAGATCTGGGGGTTTATGTTATGGCTGCCTTGCCCTCCTCTCTTCAGCATGATTGTTATTGCTTTCCTGACAGAGAGCCTCAGCCTACCTTAAACTAAGATACATAGTCAGTAATGAGAAACCCGACATCTCAGGCCGGTCTACTTTGTGTAAAACTAAATAGTATTAGGGTAGAATTAGACATAACATTGTGTTTATGATTAAATACCATTGCCTATGGTGTAGTACAGGCTATCATTATTCATATAGGATTCGTAGGATAGGCTATTTTATAATTGACCCCAACTCTAAGAGAACGATTTCTTTCCACTTATTATGGTTGTAAGAACAAGATCAGCAGACGAGTCTAACCATGCTATTGTATGTGATGGTGAGTCTAACCATGCTATTGTATGTGATGGTGAGTCTAACCATGCTATTGTATGTGATGGTGAGTCTAACCATGCTATTGTATGTGATGGTGAGTCTAACCATGCTATTGTATGTGATGGTGAGTCTAACCATGCTATTGTATGTGATGGCCAGGGTTTCTATTAGCTGGCAATCGCCGGCTTTTGGCTGAAAAATGTAATAAAATGAGAAGACGATTGGAAATAAAACTGTTGCTGGCCAAAATGACTGTGAGGAGAAAAAAAAATATTTCATATTATGAGGCATGTCTTGCCTTGCTTCAAAGTAGCCTATAGGCAGAATCTGACCATGGAGGCAATGATTTCATAGACTTCATAGGCAGTGAGTGAGTTTCAAGTTTGGGGAAGCTCACAATTTATCCTACCATTTTCTACCGTTCTGTGTGCCAATTATGATTTTCATATGTACATTTAAGTCGAACAGTTTCATTTCAATAACGTTTTCATTTCTCAATCATTTTCACGTGGTTAATCATAAAAATCTGAATTAAATCGATAAGTCAACTAATACGAGATCACCAGCTTCTGCCATATGGACACATTGATACACCGGGATCCATTGGCGGCTAAAGAGATGAGCGCATGGAACTCATTGTCCATAGGTCAATGCAGCAGTACACCTATAACTTCAACTGCTCTTTCACACTGAGGATTGGTGATTATCGATGGGGAGATTGTTGGAAAGTTTTTTTTCAAATAGCATAATGTGAAGAACTATACTTTTAATATACACTACATGGCAAAAGTATGTGGACACTTACTCGTCAAACATCTCATTCTGAAGTCATTGGCATTAATATGGAGTTGGTCCCCCCCTGCTGCTATAAGTCTCCACTCTTCTGGGAATGCTTTCCACTAGATGGAACATTGCTGCTGGGACTTGCATCCATTCAGCCACGAGAGTTAGTGAGGTCGGGCACTGATGCTGGGCGATTAGGCCTGGCTCGCAGTCGGCGTTCCACTTCATCCCAAAGGTTTTCGATGGCGTTAAAGTTGAGGCTCTGTGCAGGCCAGTCAAGTTCTTCCACAGCGATCTCAACAAACCATTTCTGTAATGACCTCGCTTTGTGCACAGTGACATTGTCATGCTGAAACAGAAAAGGGCCTTTCCCAAACTGTTGCCACAAAGTTGTAACCACAGAATCATCTAGAATGCCATTGTATGGTGCTGTGTTAAGATTTCCCTTCACTGGAACTAAGGGGGGCCCGAACCATGAAAAACAGCCCCAGACCATTATTCTTCCTCCACCAAACTATAGTTGGCACTATGCATTTGGGCAGATGGCGTTCTCCCGTCTTCTGCCAAACCCAGATTTGTCCATCAGACTGGCAGATGGTGAAGCGTGATTCATTACTCCAGAGAACACATTTCCACTGCTCCAGAGTCTAATGGTGGCGAGCTTTACACCACTGCAGCCGACGCTTGGCTTTGCGCATGGTGATCTTAGGCTTGTGTGCGGCTGTTCGGCCATGGAAACCCATATTATGAAACTCCCGACTAACAGTTTTTGTGCTGACGTTGCTTCCAGAGGCAGTCTGTAGTGAGTGCACTCGGCGGTCCTGTTCTGTGGCCTACCACTGAGCCATTGTTGCTCCTGGATGTTTCCATTTACAGTTGACCGGGGCAGCTCTAGCAGGGCAGACATTTTACGAACTGACTTGTTGGAAAGGTGGCAACCTATGACAGTGCCATGTTGAAAGTCACTGAACTCTTCAGAATGGGCCATTCTACTGCCAATGTTTGTCTATGGGGACTGCTCGGCTGTGCTCGATTTTTATACACCTGTCAGCAACGGGTGTGGGCTGAAATAGCCAAAACCACTAATTTCAAGGGGTGTTCACATACACAAAATGTGTAAATGTAGTGTAACTAGCCTACTCATTATGATTAGGAAGTAGTCGGTCTGCTCACCTGGTGATCACGGACTGAGCAGAACTGATGCTCTGAAACTCTGCCGTTAATGTCTTTGTTTTTTTCTAGTCACACCGTTTGACACTGAAATGGTTTTCAAATAAAGATTGAATTGATTATTGTTGTTCCTTCCTTGGTTTTCAGGGTGATCCGCGCTCTGGTTCGTCACGTGAAGTACTTCCTGGGTCTGAGGTTTGACGTGAGCGGCTTGGAACACCTGCAGACAGAGGGACCCTACGTCATCATCTCCAACCACCAGAGCTCCCTGGATGTACTGGGTAGGAGACACACACAGATGGATGAACGGACCGACACACTCACAGATGCACACTTACGCGCGCACACACACACTTTTGAATAGGATAGAGGCGTTTCCCTGGTCTCTCTGAGTCTCTTCCCTCTTGTATTGAATGCAAACACTGTGTTTCTCCCTTCTCACTAACTCCACCTTACCCGCCATAGCTCACTTCCTAAGGGAATCTTCTAGTAATGGTTTGAGTGCTGGCAGTCACAGAGCACTCTATTTTGAGAGAGGAGGATAGTGGGGATTGATACGCATGGTTTCAGTGGGCGAAGACTGACAACTGTCAGTTGGAATAGCGTCACACAAGCTCCGATCACTGACATGGCTGTCTAAGTCTAAACCCAACACCGACTCTGTATCCTAACTCTAGGGCTAGACAGCACTATTTTAAGATGGTGTATTTTGTAAATAATGTGGTTACAGATGTTTGACATTAGAGAAAGGCATGGATCAATATAAACTGCATTATGCTTGGCACCAGAGGATTGTGCAGCACTAGCCTTATTTGATGCCATGAGGCTGACTGGCTGTATTTAGTTATTGAATGCAGAATGTGTTATGCATTTTTACATCGAAATTGATCATCTTTGGTATCCCCTCATGGGAGATTTTGTTTGCATTCTAAAGGTCTTTGAATGATATGTCTATTCAGAGAGTTGGTCAGGAGAGGAATTCTTAGTATGTCTCCTACTGGATTCTCATAGGGCCTAGGTTGTGTTCCTAGTGTGTCACATTGATTTAAGTGTGTGTGTGTGGGGGGGGGGGGGGTCACTTTAACAACTAGCTGGAGGAGTCAGTGTGTATGTGTCTTGGTGGTGACTGAGTGATATGAGCTGGCTGCAAGCCAGGAGACTGACAGCAGGAATGTAAGGGAGGGGGAGCGAGGGAGCGAGCAAGCATGTGGGAGGGAGAAGGTGATTGTGTCTGACAGCGGGAGGGAGAGAAGGAGTGTGTGACAGTGAGGGAGAAGGAGAGAGGTGCTTCATTAGAGCTGATAACACACCGCAGGAGGCTGATGGCTGATCTAGGGTCGGAGTTTCCATACCAACCTCCCATAACAGATCATCTACTGAACTACTGCTCCACCTGCTGATCCCAATCCTCATGAACAACCCCGACCTTCTGTCCCTAGCTTCGCACCCCATGAACAACCTGGCTTACTGTCCCTAGCTTCCCTCCTCATGAACAACCCCGGCCTTCTGTCCCTAGCTTCCCTCCTCATGAACAACCCCGGCCTTTTGCCACTAGCCTTTCTCTCTGCTCCTGGCCTCAAAGAGCACTTTGTTGGGCCAACTGGGTTGACAGGACACCAAAACAAACAACCATCCAGACACATGCCAGCGATATAGATCAGACTCGCTCAAATGATCAATACACTACTGTTTACATTGACTAAAGACAACTCTCTAGGGCTCATCCTATTTAGTCGACTGGTTGACTGTTTGGTGGATAGGCTGTTGGACCGATAACTTTTTTTAGTCGGGCAGTTAAAATGATTACTTTTTGATTGACACCTGTCTCAGTGGACTAATCCATAGTGTAGGCCACGGGGATGGCTCACCAGTAGTACAGTTACCGTTTGTTTGGTTACCGGAACTTCTGTTAACCTCTCCACAACATACGGTGATCGCTACATAAATAGTCATATTAAACATTCATGTAAATACAAGTGTCTCACGTGTTTCGAAAGCCTAGAATCTTGCTAATCCAACTGCGTTGTCAGATTTAAAAAATGATTTACTGCGAAAGAATACGCTGCGATTATCTGAGCACAGACCCCCATATCAAACTACTTATTCAGCCAGCGCTTGCATAACAAAATCACAGATTGCATTGAAATAAATCGTTTACCTTTGAAGATCTTGCTCTGGTTGCAATCCCAAGGCTCATTGTTACACAATGAATGGTCTTTTGTTCGGTTAAATCCATTTTTTATAGCCTAACACAAAACATTTTGTGAACGCTTATCTCGTTGAATTTCGTGTCATTTTCGACGTAACATCCAACATAAATATACAGACTTTCCCTGACTTTTTATCCAGTCATGTTTGGTTTCCTTGCAATCAACTGTTTGTTTGTAAGTAACACAACCAAACCTGATGGGTCATTTTGCGGGACGTATTGACCCGGAAAAAACGATTGGAAGACAACAAGTGACGAGCCCATTGTGCACCAATTATATGACCACTGTCTCGTTGATTGACTGTCTTTTAACCCAATGACCACTGATCGTCTTGAAATCTAGCTGGGTAGATAGCCAATGAGCAGAGGTAAACGGCAATATCCCAGGATTCTTTGTTGTAAGACAAACCTTTCCATTGAACGCTGGCGTAAGGACCGTTCTTTCGCCATTGCCAATTCAACCGTGAAGGAGCAAAGCTTATTACGCACAGCAGTATTTTGGTGACTTGCATCTTCAGCTGTTTATTTATCCAACATCATGGCGAATAAGTCAAGGAAAGCTAATTCTAAGACTAGATATATACGAATGTAGAAACAATTTTAGAGGAAATTCATTGTGAAAGTGAGACAGATCTGCTTTTTGAAGACTCCATTTTGAAGACTCTGAAACTGAGGCATATTTTTTGAACGGAGAGGACATTGTTTTGGACTGGTAAGTTGCTCTCATGCTAATGCCGTTTTAAATTAATATAAAGTATTATTTGTGATTGTTTTTACATTTTATTTGCAATATCTAAAGATGTAATGAAATGGGTAATGTACACGTTAGCTATTCATTGTGAGTGAGGGTCTGTTTGTTTGTATGAGAACGACCATAGCTGTATGTATGTATGTGTATATATATATGTATGTATATATGTGTGTGTGTGGTATGTATGTATGTATGTATGTATGTATATATACATATATATGTGTATATATATGTATATGTGTATATATATGTGTGTGTGTATATATATGTGTGTGCGTATATATATATATATATATATATATATATATATATATATACGCACACACATATATATACACACACACATATATATGTATATATACATATATATGTGTATATATAGCTCAAAAAAAATAAAGGGAACACTAAAATGACACATCCTAGATCTGAATGAATAAAATATTCTTATTAAATACTTTTCTTTACATAGTTGAATGTGCTGACAACAAAATCACAAATGATCAATGGAAATCAAATGTATCAACCCATGGAGGTCTGGATTTGGAGTCACACTCAAAATTAAAGTGGAAAACCACACTACAGGCTGATCCAACTTTGATGTAATGTCATTAAAACAAGTCAAAATGAGGCTCAGTAGTGTGTGTGTGTGGCCGTGCCTCTATGACCTCCCTACAACGCCTGGGCATGTTCCTGATGAGGTGGCGGATGGTCTCATGAGGGATATCCTCCCAGACCTGGACTAAAGCATCTGCCAACTCCTGGACAGTCTGTGGTGCAACGTGGTGTTGGTGGATGGAGCGAGACATGATGTCCCAGATGTGCTCAATTGGATTCAGGTCTGGGGAACGGGCGGGCCAGTCCATAGCATCAATGCCTTCCTCTTGCAGGAACTGCTGACACACTCCAGCCACATGAGGTCTAGCATTGTCTTGCATTAGGAGGAACCCAGGGCCAACCGCACCAGCATATGGTCTCACAAGGGTTCTGAGCATCTCATCTCGGTACCTAATGGCAGTCAGGCTACCTCTGGCGAGCACATGGAGGGCTGTGCGGCCCCCCAAAGAAATGCCACCCCACACCATGACTGACCCACCGCCAAACCGGTCATGCTGGAGGATGTTGCAGGCAGCAGAACGTTCTCCACGGCGTCTCTAGACTCTGTCACGTCTGTCACATGTGCTCAGTGTGAACCTGCTTTCATCTGTGAAGAGCACAGGGCGCCAGTGGTGAATTTGACAAGCTTGGTGTTCTCTGGCAAATGCCAAACGTCCTGCACGGTGTTGAGCTGTAAGCACAACCCCCACCTGTGGACGTCGGGCCCTCATTCCACCCTCATGGAGTCTGTTTCTGACCGTTTGAGCAGACACATGCACATTTGTGGCCTGCTGGAGTTCATTTTCCAGGGCTCTAGCAGTGCCCCTCCTTGCACAAAGGCGGAGGTAGCGGTCCTGCTGCTGGGTTGTTGCCCTCCTACGGCCTCCTCCATGTCTCCTGATGTACTGGCCTGTCTCCTGGTAGTGCCTCCATGCTCTGGACACTACGCTGACAGACACAGCAAACCTTCTTGCCACAGCTCGCATTGATGTGCCATCCTGGATGAGCTGCACTACCTGAGCCACTTGTGTGGGTTGTAGACTCCGTCTCATGCTACCACTAGAGTGAAAGCACCGCCAGCATTCAAAAGTGACCAAAACATCAGCCAGGAAGCATAGGAACTGAGAAGTGGTCTGTGGTCACCACCTGCAGAACCACTTCTTTATTGGGGGTGTCTTGCTAATTGCCTATAATTTCCACCTGTTGTCTATTCCATTTGCATAACAGCATGTGAAATGTATTGTCAATCAGTGTTGCTTCCCAAGTGGACAGTTTGATTTCACAGAAGTGTGATTGACTTGGAGTTACATTGTGTTGTTTAAGTGTTCCCTTTATTTTTTTGAGCAGTGTGTGTATATATATGTGTGTATAAAATATATATATATATATATATATATATATATATATATATATATATATATATATATATATATATATACATACATACATACATACATACATACATACATACATACATACATACATACATACATACATACATACATACATACATACATACATACATACATACAGTGCCTTGCGAAAGTATTCGGCCCCCTTGAACTTTGCGACCTTTTGCCACATTTCAGGCTTCAAACATAAAGATATAAAACTGTATTTTTTTTGTGAAGAATCAACAAGTGGGACACAATCATGAAGTGGAACGACATTTATTGGATATTTCAAACTTTTTTAACAAATCAAAAACTGAAAAATTGGGC
Organism: Oncorhynchus mykiss; assembly: GCF_013265735.2. Taxonomy (NCBI): domain Eukaryota; kingdom Metazoa; phylum Chordata; class Actinopteri; order Salmoniformes; family Salmonidae; genus Oncorhynchus; species Oncorhynchus mykiss. The sequence continues at coordinate 18,524,450 of NC_048569.1, read as the reverse complement.
GTGCAAAATTATTCAGCCCCCTTAAGTTAATACTTTGTAGCGCCACCTTTTGCTGCGATTACAGCTGTAAGTCGCTTGGGGTATGTCTCTATCAGTTTTGCACAATTTTTTCCCATTCCTCCTTGCAAAACAGCTCGAGCTCAGTGAGGTTGGATGGAGAGCATTTGTGAACAGCAGTTTTCAGTTCTTTCCACAGATTCTCGATTGGAATCAGGTCTGGACTTTGACTTGGCCATTCTAACACCTGGATATGTTTATTTTTGAACCATTCCATTGTAGATTTTGCTTTATGTTTTGGATCATTGTCTTGTTTGAAGACAAATCTCCGTCCCAGTCTCAGGTCTTTTGCAGACTCCATCAGGTTTTCTTCCAGAATGGTCCTGTATTTGGCTCCATCCATCTTCCCATCAATTTTAACCATCTTCCCTGTCCCTGCTGAAGAAAAGCAGGCCCAAACCATGATGCTGCCACCACCATGTTTGACAGTGGAGATGGTGGCCAGGGTGATGAGCTGTGTTGCTTTTACGCCAAACATAACGTCTTGCATTGTTGCCAAAAAGTTCAATTTTGGTTTCATCTGACCAGAGCACCTTCTTCCACATGTTTGGTGTGTCTCCCAGGTGGCTTGTGGCAAACTTTAAACAACACTTTTTATGGATATCTTTAAGAAATGGCTTTCTTCTTGCCACTCTTCCATAAAGGCCAGATTTGTGCAATATACGACTGATTGTTGTCCTATGGACAGAGTCTCCCACCTCAGCTGTAGATCAGCTGTAGATGCAGTTCATCCAGAGTGATCATGGGCCTCTTGGCTGCATCTCTGATCAGTCTTCTCCTTGTATGAGCTGAAAGTTTAGAGGGACGGCCAGGTCTTGGTAGATTTGCAGTGGTCTGATACTCCTTCCATTTCAATATTATTGCTTGCACAGTGCTCCTTGGGATGTTTAAAGCTTGGGAAATATTTTTGTATCCAAATCCGGCTTTAAACTTCTTCACAACAGTATCTCGGACCTGCCTGGTGTGTTCCTTGTTCTTCATGATGCTCTGCGCTTTTAACGGACCTCTGAGACTATCACAGTGCAGGTGCATTCATACGGAGACTTGATTACACACAGGTGGATTGTATTTATCATCATTAGTCATTTAGGTCAACATTGGATCATTCAGAGATCCTCACTGAACTTCTGGAGAGAGTTTGCTGCACTGAAAGTAAAGGGGCTGAATAATTTTGCACGCCCAATTTTTCAGTTTTTGATTTGTTAAAAAAGTTTGAAATATCCAATAAATGTCGTTCCACTTCATGATTGTGTCCCACTTGTTGATTCTTCACAAAAAAATACAGTTTTATATCTTTATGTTTGTAGCCTGAAATGTGGCAAAAGGTCGCAAAGTTCAAAGGGGCCGAATACTTTCGCAAGGCACTGTATGTGCAATACAATGGTATTGTGTAGAATGCAAACCCATACATCTCAACACAGCCAGCATGCTTCCTCAATCAGTCTACTTTAGAGGGAGCATCAAGGAGCTTGCTGGCTACAGCACCACTGCACCAAGCCCTGTCCCTTCTGCTCCTGCCACAAGTGTTCATCTGCCCAAATATATTTGTGCATGCATGGATGTGCCTAAGGGCCAAAAGGGCACAGCATGGAGGTGTTACTGTGTTTGCAAAATGAAGTATCCCATCACATGCACAACATGCTCAGCGACCCTCTGCTTTACATCAGATAGAGACTGCTATGGCATCTGGCATCAGCAGCAGAATATTGTCTAGAGTTTGGGCAAAGTTGGTGGGGGCTAGGGTCAGTATGTTATATCTGGAGTACTTTTCCTGTCTTATCCGGTGTCTTGTGTGAATTTAAGTCTGCTCTCTTTCTCTCCTTCTTTCTCTGAGGACCTGAGCCCTTGGACCATGCTTCAGGACTACCTGCCATGATGACTCCTTGCTGTCCCCAGTCCACCCGGCCTTGCTGCTGTTCCAGTTTCAACTGTTCTGCCTGCGGCTTTGGAACCCTAAACTGTTAATTTTTACTCTTGAGGTGCTGTCCTGTTGCACCCTCTACAACCACTGTGATCTCCACCCGGGACAGCCAGAAGAGGACTGGCCACCCCTCATAGCCTGGTTCCTCTCTAGGTTTCTTCCTAGGTTTTTGCCTTTCTGGGGAGTTATTCCTAGCCACCATGCTTCTACACCTGCATTGCTTGCTGTTTGGGATTTTAGGCTGGGGCTATATAAATTGATTTGATTTGATAGAGGACTGAGGGTCTTACAAATATTGAAAGTGTGTAAATAGTTACCCATGTTATTTTGTAAATGTGTGTGTGTGTGATATATAATATATATATATATATCTCAATTATTTTTTAGAATACCATTTTGGTATTTTGTATATAGTTATTTGTTTCAAAACGTATACCTTCACCAATTTGGCCACTTGGGTACATTTGGGCTACTTGAGTGGGACACCTGGGTGACTTCATGATAAATGTCATGTAGCACACTCATTTTGGAAGTTATCATTCTGAAACTTTGCACAAGTACTGTTGCCCTCTTGTATTTTTCACTGAAATGGTCCCCATCATCCTATCTGAATGTTTGTTTTATCTTGTTCATTTGAAAGATGATATAAAAATAAAAAACTTTTTTTTTTTCATTGTTTTATCTAAACCAGATCTATTTTATTATATTCTCCTACATTCAATTCACATGTACACAAACTTCAGAGTTTTCTTTCAAATGGTACCAAGAATATGCATATCCTTGGTTCTGTGCCTGAGCTACAGGCTGTTAGATTTGGGTATGTCTTCAGGTGGAAATTGCACAAAGTAGGGGGGAGCTCTGAGGTTTTAATGCATTCAATTTATTATTAGTCATTTACAGTTGTCATTGTCGGAGTGGACACGTTGTTTGCAGAGCACACAACCTAGGCTACACAAGTTATTATTTCATTCCATTTACGAGTTGTCAATTTATGAATTGTTTAGTTTTGGAGCGCTCCTCTCAATGTTGAGTAAGGACGCGCACCTGATTTATGCGCAGGCTACCTTGCGCGCAAATGTATGTTTATAGATGTGCCCATTTGGGGATCTGATAGTATTTGAGTGTCTTGACTCACCACCACTAATGAGCTTTGGCGCTTCTCGAAGTAATTTCTTCACATCAAACGGAAAATAAACAAAGTATGTTTTTACATCCATTGAGAATGACAATAGTTCCTCAATGTAGCCTATTTGAACCTTTCCAGTCCTCTCCCTTTCAAAAACCACTCAGGGTGAAAGGGGAAAAGAAAGTCCTGCTCTGATCTAGTGGAACGTCCAAAGAGGCCCAGCTGTTTACTTCTTATCCCTTGCGCTAATAGCCTACAGCTGTGTCTGTCTGGATCTCACTGGTTCTGGAAACTCTGAGGTTCCAGAATTATTCTATACAATGCTGCAAGTTTGTTAGTGCAAGCTTTTGGCTGGACCAGCTAGTTGTTAAAGTGAACATCCTTTTCGGCGAAATGTACCGTTTTGAATCCAAATTTGGTGACCTACGTGATTCGTGTAGATTCGGGGGCTTTGGATCACTACTGGCTGTAAGCGAACGAGTGATGCGCTTTTGAAAGCGATACTGTCTGTATCCAAGGCTCAGCCAATCCTTCACGTAACAGAATGCAGCGCGCGGCTGAAGAGAGCAGAGACAACCAATTTGCTAATTACAGAATCAGCGAGCGCTCTGGAAAGACTGCAGTCGGGTGTAAAGGCAGTTTGCCGAACGATAACGAAGAGGTAGGGGAGAAGAAGCCTGACCAAGGAGACGGGGATGAGAAGGTGATGAAGTGTACTTCATGAGCTGTGACCGAAATACAAGTGGCATTTGGAAAGTTCGAGGTTATGGAGAAAGTGTGGTGGAACAAGAATTGTTAGCATTGTTAAGTATCTTGTTATAGTAGCTGGATCAAATTCTCCGTTAGCTAGCCAGAGAAATATTGAGCAACATCAAGTAATTGAGTTTATTGTGTGAAAATTAACTGGCTAATAAAGTCCGACAGCTAGCTAGCTAACGTTACAACGTCAGATGAGCTAACGTTAGTAATCTAACCAATTTGCTATAGTATTAACGTTAACTGATATACAACTCCTTGCCGTTCCTCAAGTTTTAACGCGTTAGTTGCTTCCTGCCTGGACCCTGGCAATTTGTGTAAAATGATAACTAGCGAACGAACTATCTGAACTAATGTTTCCCCTTTAATTTTCAGAATGAGAGCATTAGGTGAAAGTCAGGTCGTTGTTTGTTAAACAAATGAATTCAGGGATAAAGTGTAGCTGGAGCTGGGCCTGGCTTATGCTGGATGCCAATAGAGGTGAAAGAAACGCCACACACTTTCCTTCTTTCAATATAGTGGATAAAAAGGGGTATGCCAGGTGTACTCTCTGCCTGAAAGAGATCAATTATGCCAACAAAGGGTATCATGCTCCACTGGCATATTGTAGAACAGATGTCCACCGGCAGAAAGTGTACAATGTAATAACGTGCAGTGTAGCCCAAAGATATTGCTTTTGTTGCGTTGAACTTGAAAGTAACACCTTTGGGATTTGAGGGGGATTATTACATTTTTTACTCTGAATGTTATTTTTGCATGCATGTAGCCTTGTGCACTTGATCAATGTCTATAGTGGTCACTATAATAGAGCAAAAATGGAATGCCTGTTTGTTTCATTCTATTTTTAAGATGTTTTTACCCCAAGTGCAATATTTAGATGTGTGTGTGTGTGTGGTCACAAACATTCTATTATAAAGGCTGTCATGTCTAACTGCAATATTACTATGTTTGTTTTCAAGACTTGAGTGTCACTTGCAGTGAAGTCTAGGCAACAAATAACATTGGATTGCTTTCCTTACATTTTTTTAGCTGTGAGTTCGGTTCACATTAACCACTTTTTATGTTACACACATACTGATGATGTAGATCATATTCATTGTTTAATTAGTTAAAACCTGGGATTTGTTTGCATGTTTCAGTGTGAAAAAAGTGTCACCTTTTTGGGCCCTCGCCAGTTCGCATCCCTGGGTAAGAAAAATTGGCACTCCAAATGGGAAAAGGTTGCCGAACCCTGGTGTAGCCTATTAGCGGCCACTTCAGTAGCCTAATGACAGAATCTGCGAAGGCAAGCAGCAGCTGTCGGCGACAGCCCTATAACTCCCTACAAGGCATGGCGACTTGACCCAGTACCAAATTCCAGACCAATCAAATGCAAAACTTTACTGATTCTAATCAGCCACCTCAAACAAATACAGGGCTCTACAGTGTGACCATTTTACTCGCCTATGTGCCTAAATATTTTTGCTGTGCGACCTGAAATTGATTTAGGAGCACCATTCTAGCTTTAAAGGGTAGGTAGCATGAGTTTTTACCCACCAATGTAATAGTGTGGTCAAAGAGGTAGTAACTTAGTTATAGTCACGATCTGGTTACATAGTTATGTTTTGGGGTTATTACATATTTATTAACTTATTTCCAGATCACTTCTAAACTACCCACAATGCACTATTTCTCAACGTCGTATGGAAGATCTACTGTGGCTACATAGTTCGTAGGCTAGCTTGGTAGCTAGCTCAAGGTGGCTTACGTTAGCCACACCTCATGCTATTTATGGCTTTGAGGCTGTTATCTAGTGGGAACCCGTTAGTAAGGCAGGCTCTGGTGCTATCTTGCCGTGAGTTCAAAATGTAAGAGAATCATGCCTGCTTTCTCTTTGTGTAGTACCTCGTCTGTTTTCCTTTTTGTTTTAACTTTTCGGCATGTTCTCTGTGAAGTAGGTTATGGGAGTTTTGTAGATTTTTCTACCTTGGCTTGGTGCTGGCGCACTGAATAAATAAAACACAGAAATGTAGTTATAAGAAAAGCACAAACATGAAAATTCCCATTACAGCATGTTTGTGCAACGGTATCTTATCAGAGAGAAATAGGCGAAGCATTAATATGTTGGCTGGATAGCTAGCTAGCTACATGAAGTAAGGGTCACCTGGAAACACTGACCAACACTTTGGTTCCTACCCTGTCAATAATTCCTCCCTCGTTTATTCATTGGTCCTCCCCACGATATTCCAACTATTTAATTAGAATAATCATATTTACAACAGATCACCAATTAACTAGGAATGTATATTTTTTGCCAACATCGTGTGTGGAAATGATAATAGAAATGCAGCGATTGATTGAAAATGCCAAATATTATTTTTGTTTGGAGTTGGATTAAAAAGTATATATGGAGAAAGCCCCATTAATAATTTGTGAACAATTCATACAGCATATTTAGAACTTGTATTATTCAGAAACATAAAATACTGTCACGTCAAACGTTTTGTGATATATATTGCCCAGCCTTACTACCTACCCTTTAATATTTCAAATGTTCCATTGTGCTCCTAACGTCTTTGTCTACATTTTTCAACTTAGGCTCACATGTACTCCTTGTAAAAAAGGTCAGTGTAGAGCCCTGCAAATAGATGACATATTAACTGTGACTTTGTAAGGCTAGTGTGAGATAAGGTGAGATAGGTGAGAGAACACCATTCAAGGTCAGAAATGTCCTCACAATAATAATCAGACCACTGTGCATTAAATGTGAAGTCGACTGATCAGACCACTGACTCAACAGTGTGATTACCAACAACAGCAGGGCTCTCCAGAGGGTGGTGCGGTCAGCCTAACACATCACCAGGGGCACACTGCCTGCCCTCCAGGACATTTACAGCCACAGGAAGGCAAAGAATATCATCAAGGACCTCAGCCACCCGAGGCACGGCCTGTTCACCAGCTACCGTCCAGAAGGCGGACTGTACAGGTGCATCAAAGCTGGGACCGAGAGACTGAAAAACGTCTTTCTCCAGGCCATCAGACGTGTTAAATAGCCAGCCTCCGCCCAGTACCCTGCCCTGAACTTAGTCACTGTTACTAGCTGGCTACCACCTACTCTACTCTGCACCTTAGACTGCTGCCCCTATGTACAAAGTCATTGAACACTGGTGACTTTTTAATAATGTTAATATACTGTTTTACCCACTTCAGCAGGTATTCATACCCCTTGACTTCTTCCACATTTTGTGTTACATTCTGAATTTCAAATGATTCAATTTTTCCCCCAGCCATCTGCACACTACCTCATAATGACGACGTGAATACAGAAATATCTCATTTACATAAGTATCGACACCCCGGAGTCAATGCTTTGTAGAAGCACCTTTGGCAGCAACTACAGCTTTGAGTCGTCTTGGGTATGTCTGTATCAGCTTTGCACATCTGGATTTCCTCCCATTTTTCAAGCTCTGTAATGTTATATGGGGTGATTAGCAATCTTGAAGTCTTTCCACAGATTTTTTATGGGATTCAAGTCTGGGCTTTGGCTGGGCCACTCAAGGACTTTCACATTCTTGTTCTGAAGCAATTCCAGCATTGCTTTGGCTGTGTTGCTTGTGGTCATTGTCCTGTTGGAATGCAAATATTGGCCCCAGTCCAAGGTCTTTTGCACTATGAAACAGGTTCTCATCTAGGATTTGGCTGGATCTTCATTATTTCCTCTGGCCTTTACCAGTCTCCCAGTCCCTGCTGCTGAAAAGCGTCCACATAGCATGATGCTGCTACTACCACGCTTCATGGGTTTTCTCCAGACATTGCGCTTTGCATTCAGGCCAAAGAGTTAAATTTTTGTCTCATAAGACCACAGGCATTTTTGCCTTATCTTGCGTGCTGTCGTGTCTTTTTCTCAGGAGTGGCTTCTGTCTGGCCACTTTCCCATAAAGTCCAGATTGGTGAAGTGCTGTAGAGACTGTTGTCCTTCTGGCAGGTTCTCCCATCTCAGCCAAGCAGCTCTGTAGTTCTGTCAGTGATCATTGGGTTCTTGGTCACCTTCTTCTTGCCCGGTTGCTCAGTTTGGTCTGAAGGCCAGCTCTAGGCACACTACCTGGGGTCGGGTTAACACGGGCTTTTGTGTTTATCATGCATAAGAAATATATTGCTGCATTTTGTAAACGCAGATCTAAAATGCTTCTTGTGATTTCTGCTTGGCATTAGACACATTTTGTAAACGCAGATCTAAAATGCTTCTTGTGATTTCTGCTTGGCATTAGACACATTTTGTGAACGCAGATCTAAAATGCTTCTTGTGATTTCTGCTTGGCATTAGACACATTTTGTGAACGCAGATCTAAAATGCTTCTTGTGATTTCTGCTTGGCATTAGACACATTTTGTGAACGCAGATCTAAAATGCTTCTTGTGATTTCTGCTTGGCATTAGACACATTTTGTAAACGCAGATCTAAAATGCTTCTTGTGATTTCTGCTTGGCATTAGACACATTTTGTGAACGCAGATCTAAAATGCTTCTTGTGATTTCTGCTTGGCATTAGACACATTTTGTAAACGCAGATCTAAAATGCTTCTTGTGATTTCTGCTTGGCATTAGACACATTTTGTGAACGCAGATCTAAAATGCTTCTTGTGATTTCTGCTTGGCATTAGACACATTTTGTAAACGCAGATCTAAAATGCTTCTTGTGATTTCTGCTTGGCATTAGACACATTTTGTGTTTCAGTTGCGCTTTAGCACTCCGATGAGAATTCACGAACATGCAGACATGTGTGAGCGCTCAGTCAAAGTTATTTTCTTGGTGTAGCCTACTTTACTCTGGTAAATGCAAGATTAACTTTAAGAAAAACATTAGGACATGTAGCTGGCTACATTCTTTCTATGATAAACGTTGTACATTTGTTGGCCTTGCATAGTTTTAGCAAAAAATACCTTGCTTTTTCATTGTAAGCTCATTTACTTGTGTGGCTGCTAGCCAAATAGCATTGCACTTCTGTTGTCATCTGATGAAAATTATTTATTTTTTCTGCCTAATGTGTTGCGCTAATGCATTTTTTTGTGAAGGAGAACATTAGTTGCGCGCTCCTGATCACACTTGAATTCTAACATAAAACGCATGTGAAATGGTTTGAAATGCAGATTTTTTTTTAAAGATCTGCATTTTGAAAATGCTCTAGAAATGTGTATACCCTTCCCCAGATATGCATAATTACAATCTCGTAGATCTGCGGACAGTTCCCTGGACTTGGTATAGTTTCTGCTCTGACATGCGCGATCAACTGTGGGACCTTATGTAGATGGGTAATGTTTCTTTCTAATTCATGTCCAAGCAATTGAATTGGCGACAAGTGGATCTCAAGGATGATCAAAGGAAATTGGATGCACCTGAATTCAATTTGGAGTGTCATATCAAAGGGGTGGGAGAACTTAACTAAGTTAGATTTCTATATTTCATTTTGAAAAAAATTATATTTTGTCACTTTGTCATGAGGTATTGTGTGTAGATGGGTGAGATTTAAAACCATATATTTGATCATTTTTTAATTCAGGCTGTAAAACAACAATGTGGAATAAGTCCAGGGGTATGAATACTTTCTGAAGGCCTTGTGTATATACTGTATTCTAGTCAAGGCTCATCCTATATAGCTACAGTTGTACACACCTTGTCAATTCATATTTTTTCTACACACACACACAGTGCACACAGTGCAAATACAGTGCATTTGGAAAGTATTCAGACTCCTTGACTTTTTCCACACTGTTACGTTACAGCCGTATTCTAAAATTGATTAAATAAAATGTTTTCCTCAACAATCTACACACAATACCCCATAATGAAAAAGCGAAAACAGGTTTTTATACATTTTTGCAAATGTATTAAATAAACATACTTTTATTGGGTCACAAGGGCAATACAATCATAAAAATAAAATATTACACTTTTACATTTGTTTTGTAACTTACACACCCCCATTCCAAACATGTTCCAATGTTGGACAAACCACAATATATATAAGGTGCCAGTCAAAGGTTTGGGCACACCTACTCATTCAAGGGTTTTTCCTTATTTTTCCTGTTTTCTACACTGTAGAAGAGTAGTGACGACATCAAAACTATTAAATAACACATATGGAATCATGTATTAACCAGAAAAGTGTTAAACAAATCAAAATCAATTTGAGATTCTTCAAAGTAGCCACCCTTTGCCTTGATGACAGCTTTGCACACTCTTGGCATTCTCTCAACCAGCTTCACCTGGATTGCTTTTACAACCGTCTTGAAGTAGTTCCTACATATGCTGAGCACTTGTTGGCTGATTTTCCTTCACTCGGTGGTCCAACTCATCCCAAACCATCTCGATTGGGTTTGATCTCTGCAACATGGTTGCCATGAAAAATCTTTGAATGAGTAGGTGTCCAAACTTTTGGCTGGTACTGTATGTGAACATCAGATGCAACTCTGTATTCCCAGTCATGTGAAATCCATAGACTAAGGCCTAATGAATTTATTTCAATTGACTGATTTCTTTATATGAACTGTGTAACTCAGTAAATTGAAATTGTTGTATGTTGCATTTATTTATGTTCGGTGTACATATTTTTATACCATGGCATTGTTGAATACTTTTTTTCAGATTGGCTTGAAGTGCATTCTAGAGCATGCACTATTTTCTTCTACCATACAGTATATCAAGAACAGAATAATTGAATGGCAATAGTTCATTGTCACCGGCAAGTGTACACATTTCTGGGGCATTGTACCATGGCTATAATTTGTCTGGAGTCTGGAATATGTAAGGGATAATCAACAAGGGGCTATGCGTCCTCTGGAAAGTAATGCAACTCTGTGGATGGTTAGATCCACTCCGTTAGTACGTTGTGGAACAAACCTTCTACGTTCATTATTTTCCATAAAACACACATCCCCTCATTGATAATCCCTTACATATTCCAGACTCTGACATTGCTCCTTCTGATGTTTCATAATGTCTTTTTATTTTGGGGATTTGTTTGTATTCGGTGTTACTGCACTGTTGAAGATAGAAACATAAGCATTTTGCTGCACCTTTTGATAGTATGTGTACGTGACCAATAACATTTTGATTAATTTGTTTTTAATGCACAGTGGTCTGATTATTAGACTTGTGCCTTTAAGGCCTAACACGGAACCCAAACCGGCAATCGTGCATCCATTTATTTTGTCCCCCTACACCAAACGCGATCACGACACGCAGGTTAAAATATCAAAACAAACTCTGAACCAATTACATTTAATTTGGGGACAGGACGAAAAGCATTAAACATTTATGGCAATTTAGCTAGTTAGCTTGCACTTGCTAGCTAATTTGTCCTATTTAGATAGCTTGCTGTTGCTAGCTAATTTGTCCTATTTAGCTAGCTTGCTGTTGCTAGCTAATTTGTCCTTGGATATAAACATTGAGTTGGTATTTTACCTGAAATGCACAAGGTCCTCTACTCTGACAATTAATCCACACATAAAAAGGTCAACCGAATCGTTTCTAGTCATCTCTCCTCCCTACAGGCTTTTTCATCTTTGAACTTATATGTGGGTATAACCAATGAGGAGATGGCACGTGGGTACCTGCTTCTATAAACCAATGACGAGATGGGAAAGGCAGGACTTGCAGCACAATCTGCACCAGAATTAGAAAGGACTTCTATCTTAGCCCATGGCAACGCAGATGCTCGCGAGCAGTGTGGGTACAATAATTGAATAACATAGATTTCAAAATGTATTTTGTCACGCTCGCCCAAGCAACGTGAGCGGTGTAGTCAGGGTATTAGTCTCATTCCAAATCATTCAGTTGTGTCAATGAAATCCTTGTGCAAAACTGTTAATTCAGTTACATGCATGGTTGGTTCTTAAGTTTTAGATTCAACCCCACATGATGACGATTTCATACAGATGAAATATCCCAGCAATCAGATCTAAAAGATCCTTGAATGCTTCATTTACACAGGCAGCCCAATTTTTATATTTTTTCACTAATTGGTCTTTTGACCAATCAAAACACATCTTTTCACATCAGCTCTTTTTCAGTGCTGATCTGAGTGGTCCAAAGACTAATTAGTGAAAAAATATTGGGCTGCCTGTGTAAATGCCTAACAGATCTAATAGTCTAGATCTTCTCGAAGATCATGTTCTCCCTCAGGTCTAATGGAGGTCCTGTAACAGATCCACCAACAGATCCT